>NW_007578150.1:164820-175590 GCF_000690725.1 Stegastes partitus | reverse complement strand
AGCAGAGGGAATGTGTTTTATCTGCAAACATACTGAGTTCTGTGTTACTAATAGCACTCAATGAAGCCGTGCAGGTACAGAATCACACACTGTAAATACCTCATGGGAACCAGACGTGTATTTAGTTGGTGAAGCAGAAATCCCATAAATATGTTTTAATGTTTGGTCCGTTTACTTTGCTGGTGCTGCAGCTGATAGAACACAGGTTAGAAAATGGATTATTCTACTGGCATTTATTACAGAGAATATTCAATCAATAACATTAGTTTTGCTTTGATTTGGCCAAAAATGAAAGTGATGTCCTGCATTATGGGACAGAGTCAGACCTGAATGCACTTCAATACAAGATCATGTTTAAATATATTAACTTTAACGTGCAGCTGTCAGTTGGAAATAATCAGTAAAATATTATATATGAACACTTTTAACAGTTTTCTACCAGCAGTTCTGTCTTGCATCATTTGCAGTTGCGGCACTTTTTACTGTCATAATTGTTAATATTCTCATTGTTCTCCATTAAAACAAAGTGTTGACTGAAGCAGCTGCACACGATCGTTTCATTTAGTGCAGAAGAAGAGTCACATGACGCCTTAAACGCCTCTTTTTATGTGACCGCACAGAGTTTGAAGCAGATTGTCTGAGTTGACAAAGAAGGTTGAAATACCTGTGATCTCTGGCTGGGGCTTTAGTTTTTGTCGAGCCAGCTTACACAAAGAAAGCCTGGATATGTCAAACTTGTTTCATAGTTTACTCTTCAGGTAGCCTCATCATGACTTCAGCTCCTGGTTTGATTTGATTTGTTCAACCTGCGGCTGGTTCACACACACGTCCTGCACACAGCAAAGGTCATTAAGTGGACTCGGGGGATCCGTCCTGCTGCGAGGCCGCGGTGCTCAAACACTGAACCATTAGAGTTAAAGCGCGACGCCCTGTCAGACCTCCTCCGGTGACCTCAGCGTGAGCTGGAAGATCTTCCATGAAGCCTCACAAACAGATCATTACTTTACAAGCCAAAACAGAAACAACAAATTCCTGCCAGTTGAACAGATGTGCCTCCTTGCCTTGATTTCCCAACTGCACCCCCAGAACTCATTTCAGCTTGAATAGCGGCTTGTGGAGGTAATTATACAGCACTTTTCTGAAGAGGACCTCTTCCACAGAAGTGTATAAATTCAAATCAGCCACTATCCTATAACCAGTTGTTTGCATTTGCTCAATATAATGGGCTGAATTTGACTTAATTCCTACGTATGCACATTGCTACAATCATTTGGGGCTTGTTAGCTCTTTGAAAATGTGCCCGCGTACGATGCTTTGATGGTAAACAGCAGTTTCTTGTTTTTATGTTGTTGTTTTCTGCATTAGTAGTTTAAAGGAATATTTCCACGTGTCGGGACAGTCCTAGTACTCGTGCATGTTCTTCCTTTTTTCCAAGCTGACATTTGAAGATTGACGTCAGCTTCATGAAGGTGTGTTGGGGTGTGGTTAGCCTAGCTTAGCATAAAAACTTAAAGCAGGGAGAAATAACCAGACCAGGTCCAAAAAGCAAAACTGCTCAGAGTCGCAGATCAATATGTTTTAGTTTCTTTGTTTCACCCTCTAAACCCCAAGCTTTTTTTTTTTTTCCAAAATGTGCCAATTTGACACCAATATTGGGAAAAACGTTGATTCTACATGCTGAAGATATTTTACATTTACAGTTTCACTCCCTCTACAAACTAGATGTTTTCACGCTGCTCTGTATATCGACTGCTGAAAGACGTTTCACCGTTCAGAATGTTTCTTCCAGCAACGTGCTCCTCTCTGTACCATTTTTTAACTTTGCTGCGTTCATTTTATTGCTCACGTATGTTCAGTTTTGCTGTCGTTTTCTCTAATTTGTAGTCTCCGGTAACGTTTTGTGGAAACACTGCCTGCAGTTCAGTCGAGTGGTCCTTGAATTTTCGTCACGTGACTGCAGCTGCATGGCTTCTTGGTTGCTCTGAAAAGTGCAGAATATGGTGCAAATGGTTCATTTATGGCTATTTTGATTAAATATCTAGATTGTTTAGCTTAGATTTGCTTAACTTTCCCTATAGAACTGCGCATCACGGATGAGTACTTCAGGGACTATCGGAAAGTTGAAAGCCTGATTTGAAGGTTTCTTGCTCTGATGGTGTATTTTCGGTGATTTATAAAAGATAACATGTCTTTCAAACTCGTAGGCTGTTTTTTGGGTTCACAGATTTGACCTGTTGATTACGAGAAATGTAAAAATGCTAAGAGGAGCTGTGTTTGTGGCGACCAGCTGGATGCTACAGCAGATCTTTGCGAGACGTTAGAGGTGTTGATGAGCATGTGTTTTACTTCTGTAGCCCTTGGAGGGAGGCACTGATCTTATACCCATGATAAAAACAAAAAAAGCTGGGTTTGCTTGTTTTTCAATCACTCGCCTCATGAATTTCCTAAATGTCCTTCAGCAACGTCCCTTCATGGTCTCTTTCTTTTCTTTTTTTTTTATCTCGTGCTCCTTTGCTGGTCATCCATCTCCGCCTCCCCCATCACCTCCGCCTCACCCTCTTTTGTCTCTCGCCCGTCCTCCTTTCTCCTTCCCCAGCTGTTTTCCCTCCTCAGGTCTTCATTAAAACTTGATGGAGATGAGTGAAGCCAATAATCTTCGAGCCCTGCGAACAACCCTGCCTGAAATCAATAGGTTTCCTAGAAGAAGAAGAAGAAGAAGAAGAAGAAAAAAAACAAAGCCCAAACCAAAAACACAGAGAGAAAGCGGAGTAGGGAGAAGCTCCGGTTTATTAAATATTAAACGGCAGGTCTCGGGGGAGGTGGGGCGGAGTCGTGGCGATGCAGTGTCTGACCCAATTAGCATCTCCTGTTCACCTGCCAGGCTCCAGCCGGGCCTCCGCTCTGACTTTTAGCCGTTACGACAAGCCTCTTCTGGGACGGTCGCACTCTTCAGGAGTGTTATCTCTGCCGTCTTGTACACTAATCATGACATGATGCATCTGTGCCTGTCACACTCTTGAAGAGGGGCCATCTCAGCGCGGTGAAATATCGGTCAGTAGCAGCTCCGAAACAATCTTCAGGAGAGTCGGCTGTCGCCGGCGAGGCTCCTCTGGGATCTGATGACTCTTTAGTAATAGTGTCTCTGCTTTTTGTGTCACCAGCCATCAGTTTCTTCTGGCCATGTAACTCTTCAGCGATCCCTCTTCATTGCTACCTCTTAAAATACAGAATATCTAGAAAAACGGCCGCATAAAGTGATGTTTGTGAGCATAAATGTGCTTTGAGGTGCTGCAGCCTCCAACAGCTTCCACCTGCCAATATGTTCATGCATTAATACAGTGTTAAAGTTGGTTCCAAGTGTGCAGAAGCAACACTGGAAGCTTTGAATAAAAAGGAAATTTAGATTTTTAAAAGCCATTCACTGGTACCAGCATGAAGATTAGCTGTTTGTCAGGTTGTGAGGTAAATTTATGCGACTAGCTAGCAAACTCCCTTCAAAAATATGCAAAAAAAAGATATATTTTGTGGAAAAGTAAAGGTGTTCTTGGGGTTTTGCAAGAGGTGTATGAAGTTTGATGCAAAACGGAAATGGCAAAATGTGAAATGCAGCTTATAGTTAATGATTTAAACATTTTTTTCTGTTGTCAGACATTATTTTAGGTGCTGGTTTTTCATGTTGTGGGTATTTTTTGTTGTTTTTATGATCCCGAGTCATGTCTGAAATAAATCAAGTAAAAAATAAATATATGTAAAATAATATATGCAAGAACCAAAGTGAAAAAATAACTAAAATCTTCTAACCCAGTGCGTTAGAAGAGTTAATCTGCAGTTTAACCATATTAAAGAATTGCAAAATATTAAAAATAGTAAAATAATAAAACCATTAATTACAGTATTTTAGGTTTCTAAAACAATGAGATCAGCAAAAATTAGGAAAAATAAGATGGAAAATTAGAAACCTTAGATTTTTCTGCAGGTTATTCCAGGTTACAGATGCACAACTTGAGAAAATGCATGTTAACTGACGCACTGTCTGTTCTCAAAGAATAAATCCGACTGAATCACACAATAACATGATGAAGAAATGAATGCTTTAAATGAGTGAAGAAACAGCTGCATCGATCATTTAATACGGACCACTATATCAGTCGAGGGCCACAATCAATAGAAGCACGCCCTGTTTTCTCAATTACAACCGTTTAATTAATTGATCTTTTTCATAGCCGATAAAGCGACCGCAAGGAAATTAGCACACGCAAACATCCAGCGATTAAAGCAAACAGGTCCGAGTGTAGATTAAGATTCAGGTTTTCCTCCTCAATCATCCCTCTCTCATGTATATGCAGCGCTTCCCGTTCATTGTGATTCAGTCGTTGTTCGTCACGAGACAGAAGCTCCGAGATGAAAGAGTAAAGAGATGAATTCAAACAGGAGAAAGAGCGGCGCGAAGCAACAGATGGCAAAAGAAAGAAGCTGCCAAAACTTTTCACTCCTGTTCCTCGTCTTCTTCCACCTTCTCCGGCACAAAGCGAGAAGACGAAGGCCGGAGGTATGAAAAAAAATAACTCAGAAAAGTGTTTTGTGTTTTCTGTTTTAACCCCTCACAGCTGTGAGGTGAAGCGATGCTTGATTTGGTTTTTCCAGACACGCGTCAGACGGTCTGATGATTTATTTATCGATCAGCTGTTTCTCCTCCACCTGAACAAACTCAAGTCTATTGTCTCAAACGTTATCAGTGCCCGGGACATAATCACACCTGCAAGAAAGAGAGAGGAGCTGATGAGCTGCAGCCTGATAATCAGAGAGTCCTGCTCAAGGAGAGTCTTTGTTTTGTCCAATCAGTAATCAGTGACGTCTGGGTTCCATCCAAGTTGTCTTTCCAGCCACATTATCGTAATAATATAGTAAATAAGGTCATCTGAGGAGCGAAATCACCAGCCTTAGTGCACGAAAAGATAGAAAAAGCTCAGAATTCTGTACAATAAACAGTAATAATAATAATAATAAATAGAACACAAACTTATAAAGACCATCTTGAGTTTCCAGTGACTCCTTTGACTGACTTCATTTTCTGTGCTGGAGTCATTGAAACACACGAGTCTGTCACACAAAACAATCATGCATTTTGGCTCTTTAATAGATTTATTATAGGTCCAATAAAAAATACAGAACTTTCTGGGTCAAAATTATAAATACACAAACTTTAATTACTAGTTTTGATGATGTAGAAAGTTGAGTTAATCAAATTTTCTTAGTGGCATGACCTCTTGTGTGTGATTACAATTGACTACAGCTTCTGACCCTCATTTGATGCACTCATTAGACTCGGCCACAAACAGTTTGAGGGGCTCAGCAAAGATTTGAAGGAGCAAATCACTGACTTGAACAAATCAGGAGAGTCACTTGAAGCCATTTCAAAGCTCTAAGATCCCAAAATCTTCAATAGTTTGTAAGTATAAAGTTCATGGTAGAGTTGTTTCACTGCCACAATCAGGAAGAAACCAAAAACTATCACCTGCTGCTGAGAGACAGCTGGTCAGGATGGTCAAGAGTCAACCAGGAATCACCAAAAACACAGCTGTCAGTGTCCACAGTGTTCAGCATCAACATGAGCTGAGACGCTGCCATGTAAGAAGGAAGTTCTTCCTCTACAAACCTTAAAGCTCGACTAAAGTTTGTTGGTGATCACATGGACAAATAAAAGACCTTCTGGAGGAAAGGTGTGTAATCAGATGAAACAAAAATTGAGCTATTTGGCCACAATATGTTTGGAGGAGAGACGTTGAGACCTTTAACCCCAAGAACACCAAACCTACCGTCAAGCATGGTGGTGGCAGCATCATGCTCTGGGGCTGTTCTGCTGCCAGTGGAACTTGAGCTTTACACAAAGTAAATGAAATAATAAAGAAGGAGGATCACCCCCACATTCTACAGGAAAACCTAAAACCATCAGCCAGAAGGTCGGGCACAGTTTGACTTTGTCTATGTGCAGCCTGACTCACCGGCTATAGATTGTAGTCACGTCTGGATGGAGCTGCTCATTTAATGCAGCGTTCTCCTCCCTAATGATATGTCCAGGGACCGCTGTGAAGTTGAGAAAGACAAACAACACTCGTTCCAGGTTGCAGGTGCACAACTTGCGAAGATGTTTGTTAATTTACTTTTTTTTTTTTTGTCCCCAATTCAAAGCATTGAAGAATAAGTTGGAAAAATGAGACTGAGCACCTCATGCATGTGGGTGAAGACATTAGTGCTTGAAATGAGTGAAGATCGTTTTATATGCACGATTCTCTTTGGTGAATAATGTAGTTGCAATTTGTGAAAATATGACCCTGCTGCTGTTAATACACATAAAGCTCAACATACAATATCATTATTTAGTAATGTTTAATCAAATTGCATTTTTTCTTGGTCTCTTGCATCAAAGCTGGACGTTCTGTATCCCCACCATCCCTGGGAGTCCCCCCCTCTATGACTCCCTCCAGGGTAATTGTGGTCCTGCTCACACTGGAAACAACATTTCCTGAGAACATCTCCAAGGGCAGCGTTACATTTTCCATCGTAATTGGGAAAACACGTCAGTAGCACAGAACCATGAGCACGAGGCTTTCTTCATTTTTTCTGACTCTTGCACACGAAGATGGCGTCTTTGCTCTTGATCCCACGTACAAAGCCGCGATTGGTCGGTTCTCCGGAGCCGAGCTCTTAAACGTCGAGGAGGATGAAGACGTTAAAAAGCCTGTGATGCAATAATTCCGCCCTCTCCTTTCATGACACTTTACCAGCCCTCAAAGTCTTCCCAGGTCTCTGATTCATATTCATTTGCCGCCGCTCAGAAGATGAGAAAGGGATCGGCCTAATCAAACAGCGGTGCCCACGCCCCCAGAAGAAATCTCTGCAGCGCGAACATGAAAGCTCAGCTCTCTGTCATTTCAAGCCTCTGTAAACAGTAGTACAACACCAAAACACTTAAATAATTGCTGGTTATTATTTTGAAATACATCAACCAATTGTGCATCTCTCTGGAAGAACCTCCTCCTCCTCGAGTCTGACTCTACAAACAGCTCTGGGCTTTGGTGAGATGCTGTAAATAGCTTTGTACAAAGTAAATGACTTGCCAGACTGGGCTCTCGGGGGCGGGAGTGTGTTTGTGCATGCAGGAAGCCCCGCACTTTAGTGGCTGATTTTGAAATCCTTCGAGAAGATGCTTCATTTTCATAAAGATATAAACAAGGTTTCTGAATGGGCCCTTAATTTTGCACCTATTTACAAATGATCCATCAAACAGTTCAGAAAATATCTGAACCAATCTCACGAAGACACGGGATTTTGAAATCAGAAAATACATACGTAGGCGTATAAAAACCCACTTTACCTCCTGACACCTGCCAATAAACTGCATTTCTATTCTTAAAAGTCAGAGCCCTCCTCCCATATGCGTGTCACGTCCTCCCATAATCCTTATAACTACTTAGAAGTGACAGCAAACATCTCGTCTCGCTTGTTCTCTGTCAGCAAGAGTTCCGACAATCCACGCTGACAACTGACAGGATGCTGCTTGAGCTGCTTGACACCTGACAGATTTGTTGTTGTTGCTCCTGGTTGGATCTTTTATTTAGGGTCTTTTAAGATTATTTGGATTCCTGCTTTCGGTGCATGAAGAGTTTAAAGGTGCCGTGTTCACATTTTAATGTTTAAGCGGCACTAAGAAGTCAATCAATCAAAAGTCACAAAGAATTAGCGCCCAGCTCGACAGCTGCGCGGTGGTTCAAAGCGTCTTTAAGCTCATTGTTTTGGTTTTTCTGTCATTCTGTTCATTTGCAACAACAGAAGGCTGCTGTGTTCAGACACAGTTTGAGATGAGCTGGAGTTAATGGAGATTGTACATAACAGATTATCATAACTACTGTGTTATCACCCACTGACCAACTATTTGAAGCCTCAAGTTGGAAATTTGGACGTCTTCATGTTGGTTTTTTGGATGCAGACGTAACTTGTCAATGGCAACGATTTATCGCCTTAATTCATAGCTTAATTTACCATCTAGTTTGCTTCAGATTGGAGAATAATTTACGAAATGGGCATCATTCTGTATCCAACAAGTCCTGAAACTAACCATTGAGACCATAAACACATGAGATAAATGTTTACTGAGATGACAAATGAGAAATGGAGTCATTTTCTCAGACTTCTATACAGTTTTGCAACCAGAGGAGTCGCCCCCTGCTGGTCGTTAGAAGGAAAGCAGGTTCAGTGCGGTCTGTGTTGACTTCACTTATCATGCTTGGAGACTATGTTAAAAAAAATAAAAAATAAAAAAAATACAGTCTACGGGTTGACACAAACATCAATCCAAACAGTAAATAAGCAACTGGTTGCTAACGTGTCCAACAAGTCAACTAAGGGAGCAAAGAACAAATCAAACAATGCAAAGATTGTTGAGCTACTTACATCGATTAACCACAGCGTTAGAAACCACATTGCCAGCGTAGAAGCTTTGAACCTTCAAGGCCTGGACTCTACAGCCCTCTTAAGGTGTCCTGTGGTATCCGACACCAAGACATTAGCAGCAAATCCTTTAAGTCCTGGACGTTGTGAGGTGAGGCCTTTATGGATTGGACTTGTTTTTCCAGCTTATTCCACAAATGCTCAATCGAAATGAGATCTGGGAACTCTTGTTCCTCAACACCGTTCCTGAACATTGTTTGCAAGGTGGCAGGAAGCAGTATCTTGCTGAAAGATGCCATCAGGGAATACTGCTGCCTTTAAGGGGTGTAACAGAGCTTAGGGGGGTGTCGAAGTAGTGTCTATGTGGATGATGGACCAAAAGCCATAGCAGGACATCGTCCAGAGCTTTAACGCTGCTCTACTCCCACTTGTCTACATGATTGAAAATTAAAATATGATTCCTCAGACGGGCTGCAGGGTGGTGCAGTTGGTAGCACTGTTGCCTCGCAGCAAGAAGGTTGCCGGTTCGCGTCCCGGTGGGGGCACCGGAATCTTTCTGCGTGGAGTCTCCATGTTCTCCCCGTGCAGCGTGGGTTCTCTCCAGGTTCTCCAGCTTCCTCCCACACAGTCCAAAAACATGTTGAGGTTAATTGGTGATTCTAAATTGTCTGTAGATGTGAATGTGAGTGTGCTTGGTTGTCTGTCTCTAAGTGTAGCCCTGTGATAGACTGGTGACCTGTCCAGGTGAACCTGCCTTCACCCTGAGTCAGCTGGGATAGACTTCAGCCCCCCCGCGACCCTAGTGAGGATTAAGCGGTGTATAGATAATGGATGGATGGATTCCTCAGACCAGACAACCTTGTTCCATTGCTCCATGGTCCAGTTCTGACACTCACTGTAGAAGATCTGTGTGTTCTGACAGTACTTATACAACAACATTTACAAGCTTTTTGTTCGTTTTGACATCTTTAGTCCATTCATATTTCCGCTTTGTGCTGCAGCAGCTCTTCTGTAAGATTGAACTGCACATGCCAGCCTCCAAGATGCTCTCCGAATGCATTGACGACTCTTGGGCGACCTTCCTTCATCTCACAACACCTGCTGTTTTCGGGATACCAATCATCTAGATTTCCTAGTTCGGTCGCTCAGATCCTCACGGTGCCCATTTTTCCTGCTTTAAGCACATCGACTTTGAGAACCGACTGTTCACTTGCTGCCAAACATGTCCCACCTGTCGACAGGTGCCACTGGAATGAGATAATCAGTGCTCTTCACTTCTCCCGTCAGCGGTTTTTAACATTATTCCTTAAGAGTCGCAGCTGATCAGAGTGAGTTGTAGCTGTCAGACTGAAGATGAAGTCATAAAGCCTGGAGTGTTCACCTGTAGTACGAGTTTGAATTACGTAGGCGAGAATTTTGGAGTTTTGCCTCCCGGCGCAAGATTGAGAGTTTGGAAAAAAAAACCCTTAACATCTGTATCGTACAACAAATAATAAATGATTCATTCGTAATTCTTTCTGTTTTCTGGCCTTCCAGAGAATCCAAAATGTGGCAGCAGCATGTCTTCTCACCGGAACTAAACCACAGATTTCTTCATCGGCTTCCTGCTTGACTTAGAAATCATTTTAAGGTTTTGCTTTCAGTTTTTCAATCTGTTATGGGAGGAGCTCCTGACTATTTATGATTTATTGGTTCTGTATGACCCCTTAAGATCCCTAAGATCCTCCAACTGTGGCTTCTTAAATGGTCTTCCACTGGAGTTTAGAACCTCTGATTCAGTAGATGGCTTCAAACAAAACCTTTTAAGGTCTGCGTTTATGTAGTTTCATGCACTTTCCTGGTATCAGAGCTATTTATGACTTTAATTATGGACTTATTGACGTAAAGCACTTTGACTGAACTGTGCTGAACAAATAAAGTTATTATTGTTATTAAAAGAAACTCATAAAGTCAAATTAAACTCTGTCATTTCAAACGTGTGCGTGCAGCTCTGCCTGGCTGACTTCATCTGCTCCCGTTAATGACAGCGACACGACGGATCACGACATGCGCCGGGTATTTTTTTTTTATTTCTCAGTCCTCGCGGGCTGCTTTCATGTATTGTTTGCGCACCTATGCATAATTATGCTGCATGGATTTCATGTCAGATCGGCCAGCTGGAGCGAATCCTGACAGTTCAGCAGCATCTCATCACAGTGATTATTCCTCTCCATGACAAATGAATTATGAAAGTGAAGCCATGCCTGAGCTTCTCACCGAGCACTGATCTATTTACGTTATTTTTCCAGGTTAGAGGTTGCACAAGCGGAACCCTTTCAACTC
>NW_007578150.1:138317-163657 GCF_000690725.1 Stegastes partitus | reverse complement strand
GTAATGCCAGCCTGTCCAAAGGGTTAATAAAGTCTGGGCTGCCCTCCTGAAGCACTCTGTGGTTCCGATAGTGTTTTATGTTGATGCTTTTTTATTTTAGACTGAGTTTAACAGATGAAAAAAGCAGCAGTATCAACATAACGCAGCAGAAGGCAGAAGAAAAACTGTGTCTGTTTCTGTTCAGGAATATGCAGGATTCTGTGTTTGCTGAAAAGCAGAGTAGGATTTTTTTTTGTTTTGTTTTGCTTCATTCACTCAGACTGACTTTGTTTGAAGACTTCTCATTATGGGAAGCAGCTGCCGCGAGGATCAGCGCATCTTTCTCACATCGATTAAATAAATACGTATATTTAAAGAAGCATTGTCGTGCACGTATTTGAACCTGCAGCTACTTGAAACGTCGCATCTGTGTCATGTTTCCAGGAGCTGCTTCTTCTGTTTTTTTTAAATATCCAACATAGTGGGCTCTAATTGGACGGCTGCTCCAGACGCCAGACTTCAAATTGCTTCCTAAATGAGATGCGAATGCTGATTCAGGGGTCTGGAACTGGACAACTTTTTATCACAGCCTGTGTGTTGTTCAGTGTGTCGTCCTCTGCACTCGGTCGCTCGGTGTGATTTGGTTTTCTGGCAGCGGGATGAAAATATTTGCGTGTGCTGGTGGAAGTCTAGTGCGAGCTTTAGCCGGTTTGGGGCATTCAAACATGATTTGTGTGTTGCGGTTGCCGAGGATAAACACGAGTCAGACTGGGCTTTTCTCCTCTGTTGTATTTCCATTTCTTGGTCAACAAGCCTTGACTCGTCTCATCCTGCGAGCGATAAATCAGCAGCGCACTTTAAAACCTGAACGAGCGAGCGGGGGAGAAGGATTGAAGTCGGGCCCTCGGCTGTCTGTGGCTGTGTGCGGATGATGGATAATCCTCAACCTCTCACTTCCATCATTGAAACAAACAGCTTCATAGACAGCGGCGTCACTCACTGCAGACTTCCTCTTGTCTGCTCCACATCTCTGAGGAAAACAAGTTTTTTTACCTTGTCAACACGTGCACATGGGGGTTTTTAACATGCCATCAGTGTCACAGAAACACTGATTTGCTCTTCTGGAGTTTCATACGTGGAAAACCTGAGGAGTCAATTCTGTCAATTTGCAGCATAGCGCAGAGGTATAAGTACTAGACTGGTAGACTTTTATTATTTGTTGTTGGGTACAGTGCACATCAGAATGAAATTACATTATAGTAAAGAACAGAGACAAAATGGGGAATATTTTTGTAAAAAAAAAAAAAAAGGTGTAAACGATAGAAAATATAAATAAAAAAAACTCCGAATAAAATTCATATTAAATAAGATAAGATAAGATATGCCTTTATTTATCTCACAGTGGGGAAATTCACATTGTTGTCAGCAGCTTTACACACAGAGATACTCACATACTCGACAGAAAAAATGTACATATAAATATAAGTATAAGAAATAGTGCAACAAGTACAAAAGTACACATAAAAGGAGAGTAGTGCAAAGGCAATATGAGAATGGGCTTCTGAATGGGGGTACATAGGAAAAGATATTTATATATAAAAGATAAGGAATAAATATATAATAATAATAGCAATATAATAGTAATAATAATCGGTGCAAATACACATCTATACACACATACATGATGAGAGAGAGCAAATAACCAGTTTAATTTAAATAAATATTTCTAAATATGAGTATTGCTCTTTTGGTTTATTAATACAATACAATATTTACATATATTGCATATCTTTGTTAGAATGTTTTATTGCACAGTGAATCAGTCCAGTAGTGGGAGGTTATTAAAAACTATTTTTAAAGAGTGAAGAATCAAAAAAATGGGCTGCAAGATGGCTCGGTGGTCAGAACTGTCGTAGCTAGAAGGTCGCTGGTTTGCATCCCAGTGAGGACACCTGGTATCCTCCCACAGTCCAGAAACATGTTGAGGTTAACTGGTGAATGTGAGTGTGCTTGGTTGTCTGTCTCTAAGTGTAGCCCTGTGATAGACTGGTGACCTGTCCAGGTGAACCTGGGATAGACTCCAGCCCCCCATGACCCTAGTGAGGACTAAGCGGTGTATAGATGATGGATGGATAGATTAGAAACCTGCCGTTTTTGGGTTTCTTGTTGCAGAAATTAAGAAAATAGATTTCCTAGTTGTCATTCCTGCATGAACATTATGTTGCACTTTTTATCTCTTGACCCATTTTCGCTGTTCCCAATTGAGAGTTCTCTCTATGACACACATACACATCCTGCTCTGAGTGATGAATTGTGGAGAGAATTAAGCATTCAAAACTGTGATTACGCTTCTCTGGAGTCGATCGCTCAGTGCAAAGTGCAACAAGTCGTTTGCACGTGAGAGAAAATTAATCGATCAATCTGTGGAAACATCCAGATAAACTTCATGACCTACAGGCAGCTCATAGTCCAGCGTTTGTAGCTTCAGGTTTGTTGTGTACGATCCCAGCCTGGAGCCCTCACACTGAGCTAACTAAACATGTGTTAATGACTAACGGCAAGCACCGGTCGGCTGATTGTTCATCTGTGGTCGTCTGCATAAATTCAATCTGAAATATTCAGCTTCAGAAGGGCTGCAGGCAAACTGTGTCTCACTTTATTGTCACTTTTCCTCTCCTCTCGTATAACCAGACCATTCTGCAGAATAGAAAGGTCTGACTGCGCCTCAGCATCATTCTGTTCTACGGAGAAAACCCTCTTTGTTAGTTGGTTTTTGTTTGCGGAGCTGAAACCCAGGATGTTCCTCCAAAATAGCGACGGGGGAATTGTTTTGGTGGAACATCTGTAGAGAAGGCAAGCGCCCTCACTAAAATGACTGATTCACCAAAAAACAAACAAACAAACAAACAAACAAAAAACTGCAGGGATGCCCGACCGCACGACCCACCATCTTTTCGGTGTGGTTAATTGGAAGCCTGGAGGTTGCTGCTGAGGATTTTGAAAACAGTAACTCACAGATTGTGGGCAAAGACGAGAAAACCGTCCAATGGCAGCTGATACATGCAGCCTGTAGCCTCTACTGTGGTCCATCGTTAGACTATTACTACTGTATAGTAAAAACACTGACAAAGTCCTACAAACTATTTATGACTTAAAAGTGAAGAATGAAAGAGGACATTTCAAAAGGAGAAGAAATTTCAATCAAATTTAGATTTTGCATTTTTTTTCCTCTTAACCTGCTAAACCTTGAAACACAATCATCACCATTTATCAGAACTAGAACCTGTCAAAATAGAAAGAATCAAAGGATTTTCAACAATCCTTGAACTTATCTGACGTTCACTTTTGTCTGGAAAAACTCGACCAGATTTCTTCGCAGTCCCTTTATTCTACGTGGTGCATTAGAAATGCAGCTAAAAATATAGTGTTTACCCCAGATTCTGTTAAAAAACATAAAAATCTGCACAACTGGGAATCCATTTGTGACTCAGCTGTGACCAACAGTTATACATCTGGGAGCTTTTCATGTGAACTGCAGGTTGTGTTTACACAGAGTAGTTAGGAGACAACTAGTGGTAGTAGTAGTAATAATAATAATAATAATATAGCAGGTTAATATAGCAGTTAAGAATAGAATAGAATAGAATAGAAAGTCTTTTATTGTCATTATACAAGTAAGTATGATCCTGGACAGGTCACCAGTCTATCACAGGGCTACACTTAGGGACAGACAACCAAGCACACTCACATTCACACCTACGGACAATTTAGAATCACCAATTAACCTCAACATGTTTTTGGACTGTGTGGGAGGAACCCGGAGAACCCGGAGAGAACCCACGCTGCACGGGGAGAACATGCAAACTCCACGCAGAAAGATCCCGGGTGTCCTCACCAGGACGCGAACCGGCGACCTTCTAGCTGTGAGACAACAGTGTTAACCACCAAACCAGCATGCAGCGGTTATAATTCCAGTGTTGTTTCTTGTTGTTGTTGTTGTTTTTCAGTTTTTAAATAAGTAATTTATAAAATTCAACTTTTAAAAAAAATTATTATTTTTTTGTTGGTTTTACATAATTTCTTTGTTATAACTCTGTAACTACTTTTATGTAGGTGCATTAAAAATGCGATCACAGTGTGGAAAAATGTGAGAGGAGCAACAAAAACACACAGAAACCGCTTGGGGCTTTTTAAATATCAAAAATAACCAATAAGATGACCTTTAAAGTACTGGACCTGTAAACAGTATCGGTCTGATTAGCAGCACTGCTAAAATCTGTCTTTCTTTCTCTATCATTATTCTTCTTACGATTCGGTTTCTGGTTCACACATATACATCAGAATGACACTGATATTCCAGCTCAACATTGTGCAGATTGACAGTGTTTGAGCAGAGTTGCAGGTGAGCTGGTGTGCTTGAGCTACAGCGAGGTAGGAAGCATTCAAGAGGAATCACAATTGAACCATATTAAGGCAAAAAAAGGGGATTGTTGTCATGGAAAGCCTTCTATATGTGTAACTTATATGCAGAGAGAGGAGTTTTAGGGGTTAAATCGATGGCCAGAGAGGGACTTTAACGGAAGAAACTTACAATTCTGCTCAGATTGATACTTCAGCTCCCAGTTTCTCTGTGTGTTTACGGACTTTGTGTGTTTTTTGTGTGTGTTCTTGCAGTGCTGAGCCCGTGCCCTGTCGCTGCAGCCTCGGCCAGACGGTGTCACTCCATCTACAAGGGTTTCGCTCAGTGTTTGATGGCTCTGGGCGACAGTCTGACGGACAACGCCCGCAAGGACGAGGACATGCACGAGATCCACTCCATCTGCAGGTCACTCGCCGCGACGCACGCTTTCCAAATCAAACACAAACAATCTCTCGGACAAACAGGAAGTCGGCCAGCTCTCAGCGTTTGTACCCGCGGGGCAGTTATCCAGTTACTTTAGGAGGCTGCGTTCAGAAAACAGCGACAGAAGCTCCCCGGGGAAACAAGTGCACGCTCTCAGGGCTGGAAATGAGTATGCAGAGAAAAGTTTAGATAAGCATTTTACAATTCCACAAAGTCGGGCTGCTATCTGATATCAATAGGGCACATCGAGGCCGTACAGCGGCACCAAACCACAGATCGAAGCCCCGGCTCTCTAATCCCTCACTGGGCTCAGTCATGACCTCCTCAGCTGCAGATATAAATGTATTTTTCTCAAATAACTGTATATGCATCACAACAAAGTTAATGTAGCATTAGTAGTAGTAAGAGTCGCTGTAGGAGAGAATCAAACTGTGCACAGTCATGCAGAGAGGATTCAAAGGTGCTTCAAATTAGATTCTTCACTGTGAACACCTAAACAAAGTGACGTAAGTCTGTACACCTCCAGTGATGTAAGCTGTAAGCTGAGACACAGCTGAGGTTGATGTTGATGCAGTGCAGTCAGAGATCCCTTGAATTTTAGTTCGTAGTATGCAGCAAGTTTGAACATTTTGCACCTTGATGTGGCATCTTTGGTTGTCCGATTAGAATAATAAAGGAGATGCTGATAGTGACAGAATGTATTAATCACATTGTAATCAGACTGAAAGACCAGATGATTTTACTTCTTTATCTAGTCTGGCATCAAGTTTGCTGTTGAAATCAAAGGCAACAAGTAAAAGTAACAACAAACTCAAAGTGACTTAAAGTTGTAGGTGTTGTAATGGCCAGCAGGGGGCGACCCCTCTGGTTGCACTCAAGGTGAGAAAACTTCTCACTTGATTTGTTATCTCGGTAAACATTTTCCAAATTAATTTATGGTCTTGATTGCTTGTTTCCAGACTTTGTGAGTGCAGCATGATGTTTATTTAGTAACTTGCGATAAAGCAGCGTATGCTTTAAGCTGTGGCGACCTTGTGGTTGACAGGTCGCTGTGTATCGTGAGTTTGTTGGCTGAATAACTAACTTGAGGCTTTGAAAAGGAAATCCACAAACCAGTGCGACATCTACGGTTGTAAAAGGGAACATTCGGATGCTAAAACCTTTCCTACCTTAATAATCTCATATATTTGGTGCGTCGTCTGTAATGTGGACAACATGACAAAGGCAAGAGCCACGCTAACACACCTAAAGATGCATAACTGTGGCTACATTTACTCCTACCATCCACACTGCTCCAGCGTTTTAGGACCTCGAAATGCAGTCTCTCAGGAAAGAAAAAACTCTGGGGTTGTGTTTTAGTCCAGACAGACAGCAACAGAGACTTCTGGAGACGATGACGCAGACTCCTACGTTAGTTTTTTGTTTGTCGCTGCGTCATTCCCTGACTCTTCTATCACGTGACCCATTACTGGAATAAAACAAAGACTTGAGCCTTGACTACCAGCCGTTCATTCAGCTTGATGATGAATTACAGGCATTGCTGATTTTCTTGTCTGAAGGCAGCTTTTGTGAAGTTAAATTCTGCTACAGCCTACATTTACGGGAGGCAACCTATTATTCAAGGAAATTTTTCAACAACTAAGGAAGTAATTCTTTGTTTCTGGTTTGTGGCAGCGTTCTCAGGCCTGATGTAAGGATAGTGATTATTTCTTGTCTGGATGGAAATGCATTAGTGTGGATGTCGTGTCAGACTCTCCGGCCGTGCTCGAAGCTGCACAGCCTCCGAAGCGCTTTGAGCTACATGCTAACATTAGCATGTTGCTCGAAGCTGCACAGCCTCCGAAGCGCTTTGAGCTACATGCTAACATTAGCATGTTGCTCGAAGCTGCACAGCCTCCGAAGCGCTTTGAGCTACATGCTAACATTAGCATGTTGCTCGAAGCTGCACAGCCTCCGAAGCGCTTTGAGCTACATGCTAACATTAGCATGCTAACACGCTCACAAATGTTTATGGGCTAATGCTTATTTTGATTATAGCTTAGCATGCTAACATTGTTGAACAGAACACCAAAACAAGACAAGTTTGCAGGTTGTAGCACAGAACAAATGATTTTTTTGTGCTTCAGCTACAATCACATGAACATTATTTTGACCTTAAAATAAACTCATAGAGAATGCACCATTGAGATTTTCTGTGTGGAAAAAAACGACAGAACAAAAGTCTAAATTAGTTGCGAGCTGTAAACGAGGACTCTGCAGAGCGAGCAGCACTTAGATTCACTCCGTTCTGTGTCTTTAGCAGCATGATGCTGAAGACGCTGCCGCACCAAACCCACATCACAACTGTTTATATTTCTTTAATTTCTTCCTCCGATGTTGCAAATGAAATTTTGATTTTCCACAGAGAATTCTCTTTGTGCCGCATCTTCGACAAGTCGGCACCGCAGGACTGCGTATACGCTCCCTGATAAAATAAAAGAACGATTTAACCGAAGAGGAATGTATGAGACGAATACTGAGCGTTTCATTTGCACAAACAGAATGATAACAGTGATGGAGGAGGAATCACTTCGTACGTGTTTGTTCGGCGTTTTATTCCTCTGATGTGACGGTTAATTTGACACTGATGCTCCGTGTGGCAACTGTGATTTTAACCTCCACCTTGAACTCAAACAAGAGTGTGATTTTTCATGTTTTCAGCCTGAACTAAAACAGTTTGTGAAAACAGTGTTTAAAGCTTGAAGCGTCTGAGTGGGTGGTTCCCACAGCAGCTGCTGACTGACATTTAATGGCTGTCGGTGCTCAGAGAATTAATCAATTTCTGCAGTGCGTTTGTTGCTAGAGAAACTTTTAGCCTCTTTGAACTTTCATACGACACACAGGTTTTCCCTCCTCTTTCAATGAGCCCAGCAATCCGTTGTTTATCTGCATTTAAGACAACTGTTCCTTTGTAAGGTTCAACATGTGGGGACTCTTTGAATTGTTGTGTTCCAACCAAAAAGTTGGAGCTAAGCTAACCAGTTTTCTTCCTTTTAGTATCATGTAGTTAGCCTAGCTAGCTAATATTAGCATCGATTCCCACAAGATGTCAATATTTGACAGTGTCCATTCCAAAAATTCCAGGTTTCTAAGATTTGAAGTTAATCTTTGGCAATGGTGCCACAAAGGTCACATTTTCTTGTGCAAGTTAGATTCGTATCCAACAGCAGTAGAATTGACTGACTTCATTCATTATTCTTTACTACCTCACACTGGGTGAGAGGCTAAGTCAGGCCGGGATAAGCTGCCAGTCCATCGCAACACAGACAACTTTTCATGCTTCACATCTATGAGCAGAAGGCAGTTGTGAGACGACAGTGCAGGATAACCACTGTGAAACTACAAAAACAAATCAATCAATCAATCAGATCAATTTAACTCTCATAAAAACGACATAAAATCTGAATTTGTGCTGCAAATCGGCCATACATTGTCTGATTGTTGTTTGAGTCCATTTCATTGCACTCGGCAATCCTCATGCAATTAAAAGGTCACAACTGTTCTCAGATCAGACTCGTATGTGTGATGGATTATCTGTACACCTTGGTTTTGTATCACCTTCAGGAGGTGATGTATGTTTGGGGGGGATGCTCATCGTACATGCTACAATACTGTAGAATAATGTCTTGCTGCTCACTCAGTGCTGAGGGGTGGTTCTGAACATATGACTGCATTAAAGGGAGTTACCGTATAGTGGGAAATTTTTGGTTTAGTATGATGCTTTTTTAGCATTAAATATTACAGCCTGCTGTATAATAGTCAGAGTCAATATAACACTGCCAAACACGTACCACACTTTCAAGGATGCCTCACCGGAGAGTCAGTGCAGTACAGTCTTAGCTTCGGGGATTCACCAGCAAATTTCACACAAAATTGAACTGTCCGCAACACAAATCGACTTGGTGGTAACTCACGTGCTATAGATCCGAACAAATGTGCCACGACCCTCACTGTGAAGCCCAATGGTGACCATGTGTCCTTGCTCTCATGCTCAAGTTCGACGTTCTGCAATATGCGTACGGTCAACAGTAGCCAGCTGCCAGAAACTGAACAAAGACAGTCTTGTGGTAGCAAAGTCTTTTCACTATAAATGTGTTTAGTGAGTGTTGTAGGTAGTTTCTAAAGCTTACTCACACACTGCCAGTGACCATTATGTCTGACAGAGCAGCACAAACTTGGCACGGTCGTTTTAAAGTACAAATCGCTCCATAACTGGTGAACAAAGCAATTATAGCAAAATCCACCAGTCACAGATCTAAATTATGGGCTCTACAGTTTTAGGCATTGACAGTTAACCGTTCCCAAGTTATTTGGTAACAAACAAGTAGACCAACTACTGTAACCTCGCATGTGTTGAGGGTTAACAACACGCTGTTAAAGAACAAACCAGTGTTCCCGACCTTTTTAGCTTGAGACGTCCATCCAAGGGAGGCATTCTCTTTCTAAACTTCTAAGATGACTTCATTTAAACAACTTTTTTGATGCGTTAAGAAGTAAAACTCCCATTTTGGCACAAAGAAATTTGTTTAGAATAGCAAAAAAGAGTCCCAATTTCTTCTTTCCTCTCTTATTAATCGTCTCATTAATCATCCCTCCGATTTCTAGAGGTCAGCCCCTCTAGGTTGTGGACCACTGGACTCAACTGTGTATAAAGAAGTTAAAAGTGGCTCCACATGGTGCAGCTCCAACAGGAAAACGCTGCACTGATGCATTAGCATTAATAATGTAATCCATTATGATGTGTCAGATACCTCATGTAAATTCAGCTGATCAGACAGAAGAAGGATTTTAAATGCAGGAGTATTTTAACACGGCGGCGTTGGTACTTTTGCTTGAGTGGAGGATCAGAATCCTTACTGCACCACTAACTTTTGCTCTTGTTATTTTATCAGCAGTTCTCACAGTCTCTGTTTATCCGAGTCTATCTGAAGGAGGGGGCTGGCTAGCTTTAGCAGACATGGTGTGACGTAAGGCGTCTCGAAGTCATGTCGGCAATGTTCAAATCACTCATCAAACCTGACTGGCTGTTTGAAATTAAAGAAAGCGTTGTGCATTTGTGAAATGGTTTTGTGTTTGATTGGCTGCTGAGAAGATTTATGCCACTCTTAAGTGTGTTTATTCATTCAAGTACTACTTCATCCTTTGTCTGAACTCAGAATACGCTGAAGTACGGGGGCCTCGTTTACAACATCTTGGCACACAAATAATAAACATTAGGAATAATTACAGCGTTTACATTTTAAAAAGAAGAATAGCTGCTGGTGAAATAAGATTAAAACCTACATTGCCCCAAGGATAAAAAAAATAAAAAATTGAGTCAAGCTTTAGATTGTTCTGCAGGTTAGTCCAGGATTTCAGGTGCACTGTGAGTAAAACTGGATTTTCTAAGCTCAGTAAAAACAGTCCTGCAACATAATCGAGTCACTTGAGCGTGTTTGGTAAGGACTCAGGGTAAAAGACAGCAGACAAGTACTGTGAGAGGATGAAAACTGGTAAATAATTAAAACCAGATGTGAAGATAACGGCAACAGCTGGCCAACAAAGTCAGGAAAAGACAAAACAGCTCGCCTGATTCTGTCCAAAGATGATAAAATCTGCCTAGCAGCACCTCTGAAGCTCACTAATTATTATGCTGTATCACTTTTCAGTCCACGACTGATGAAGCTAACAGATGTTTTCATCTGTATACGGCTTCGTGCAGCGTCAGCAGTAATGCAGGCGTTGTACCGTACAGTTGTGGTGAAGGGGAAGCAGAGCCAGAAGGCATAACTGTTAACTTACCAGCCGTTGTCGCTCCAGCGCTCACCTGTGGTCATCAGCAGTGACCAAAAGAATGACATCACTGATAGAAGATGCTAGTCATGCTAATGAGTAATTCTTTTTTGTTATAATTAATAACTGATTAAAAATATATTCACTGATAAAGGAGAGAACATGCATGACGGCAAATGTAATACCTGGTTGCACCACCAGGTGGAGACTCTTGCTGTTTACCACTGCAGTGACCTAATGAGGCAGTCACTTGAACTTTTGTCAGTTCTGTGTTGGCAAACAGAGAGCATTGTGGGAGTTTTGCTCGTAAAATACAACCATGAAATAGTGTCCCATGACGCAAAATGTCTACCAATCAGAGGTCTCATGCTTCCCGTGAGAATAAATACTTATTCATCATCATATCAAGCTGATGGCTAACAAAATAAACTGGATAAGCAGCCCAAATCATGTGACGTTGCCACAGTCAGGGCATAGGACTGTGTCTATTGGCATCATTTTGTCATTGATTAACAAAGCTACCAACAGTAAGTTAAGAGAATTATTCCAAATATGCTTCCCTACATCCCTGCAGCCAGATTGTTTTTATTTTCGGAGGGTGGCTCGGCTCAGCTTTAGAAACAGAGTGAGGAGTTCGGACATCCGGAGGAAGCTCGGAGTAGAGATTGTGCTGAAAGGAGCATCTGATTTGGATACCTCCTGGGGTCTTCCTTTTTTGGGTACTTCCAATTGGAAGAAGACCCCAGGGTGGACCCAGAACTTCCACTAGGATCATACATCTCATCTGGCCTGTAAACGCCTTCCAATCTCCCAGAAGGAACTGGACAGCATTACTGGGAGATTTGAAATGACCTGCTGCCACCATGACACCAAAAAAAATGGATGGATTGATTTCCACAGCCATCAATCCATCCATCTATCCATTGTCGTCTGTTCTCTGGGGTATGTCTGGGAGGCAGGTCATTCCAGACAGTCCTCTCTCCAGCAACATTTTCCTGCTCCTCCTGGGGGATCTAAGGAGTTCCCAGACCAGATGAGATATGTAATCCCTACAGCGAGTTCTGTATCTACCCCTAAGTCTCCTCCCAGTTGACTTCCAACGGAAGGCACCAAGGAGGGACCCTAATCAGATACGCGAACCACCTCACCAAGGAGTCCAGCTACCCTTCAGAGGAAACTCATTTTGGCTGCTTGTACCCACAATCTAATCAGTCACTACCCAGAGCTCATGACTATAGATCAGCGGTCCCCAGCCTGTTTTGCACTACGGACCGGCTTTGCGTAAGGAAATTTTCTACGGACCGGCCATTGTGCACATAACAAAAATAATTGTTTTTTTCTATTAAAAAATTTCGTAAACGAATAAAATTACTTGCTAAATGTGTGTTTATGTTCCCACTTTCCACAGAAGCTCTCTGGAGACGTTTGTTTTTTTTTAATACATTTCGGCAGCCGTTAGACTGACGGCTTCATTTAACGGCCGAGCAAAAAAACTGACGGTCAAGTGCGAGAAACAAGCACAGACGGAAGTGATGGGAAGACGAGTTCGTCATTTTTCAAAATAAAACACCCTGCAGACTCCGCTGGAAATAAAAACAAAAAAACCAAACATTTTTATTCTTTCTGGGTGTCCCGGTACCAAATGACCCACGGCCCGGTACCGGTCCGCGGCCCGGTGGTTGGGGACCGCTGCTATAGATGACGACTGGAAACAAAGACTGGCAGGTAAAACTTCCCCACATCACTGCCGAAGCTCCACCAATCCAACCGTCCATCTCACGCTCTATTTTCCAAGATTCAAAGACACTGAAACTCCTTCACTTGTCGCAGCAACTCACCCCTCAACCCAGAGGGAGCAATCCAGCGGTTTCTGGCAGACAACTACGTCCTCAGACTAGGAGGACTTTTTATAGCCCAAAATGACAAATCACTGTCCTTGATTTGAACCAGCTCAGTCCCTCTAACCCCCTCTCCGGAAAAGAAAGAAAAAAAAAAACTTTCTACAAGTTAAAAATACAGAAAGAACAGACAGAAATGCAGTAGATGCTGTAAAGGCAAGAAAGCAGACTTGCAATATTTCCAAATTACACATTGTAAACATTGCTTAAACATGCTTGTATAAACAGTGAATTTCCCCCAAATGCTGAACCTTTCCATTATAAAGTCAACTTAGGACCCACTTGCACAGGTTAGTCTGAATATTCACCGTGCAGGAAAGTAAATCAAACTTTCATTTCTCCTTTTATCGTTTTGACTGGATAAATAGGCCACACGTGTCAAAACAAACATTAAGGTTATACCGATTTCACAGCAACAATAAATTTTAATCTGGCTTTGACTTTAATTATGAACAACACTGCCTCTTCTCTCCTCCCGGCGTATCTTTGCTCTGCAGCTCTCTTTTTAGCCTCGCACTTTTCTTTTCTTTTTTTTTTTTTCGGCTGGAGGCCTGATGACGCTGATTAAACATGCACAACATCTCGCTTCCCCTCTTTTTCCGTCTCTCGCCACTTCATTTCTCCACATCCTGTATCCATCCGTCACTCGTCTCTTGCTCCCTGTCATCTCCGCTCACCGCTCTATTTATACGCACCTCTATCATCCATCTTCCAGAGGAGATCTCTCCAACCAGGGGAAGGAGATATTAATGTGGGAAGGGTCTCAGAATAGGATCAGTGATCTGAGAGCGCTGTTTCTGTCAGCCGAAATGTGTACAGAAGTGGGAGTTACACTGTGATATAGTTGCTGCACCGCGGAGCTGACAGGTTAAGTAGTTATTTAATGAACTCTAACAGGATTTGTGACCAGCACTCCTCTCTCGCTACATAATGAATGAGGCTTTTTACAAACTAAAGAGCACTCATGACAGCATACATGCCGCATATAATACGGCTATTATGCAGCTTATATAGTTCACAGGGACGCGTTGTTGCTCAGCTCGCTGCGTGTGACTCAGATAAACTGGCTCCGGGGAAGATTTTCTTTTTGTTCAAGACACACTTTCATTGAGCTCCGCTGTGCAAAGCATGACATTACAGTCCTTGAGGAAAACCTAATGGAGTTATTCTGAATATATCCTGTGATGATGCGTGTTCGCCCGAGCCTCTTGTTGTCGTATCAAACACCACTTTGATATTTTTGCTCAAATTTTCGTGCGGTTTGTGGTTAAACTCTCCCGTTGAGCTTTCCTCCCACCTTTTGATGCACATACCAACATTGCTTTAGGGACGGTCATCATCCGTTGTGCTGATCCAGTCTGAAAAAACTCAATAACTATTCATTGGATGGGCACAAACATTTGTACACATGAAGTCCTCTGTAATGTTTTCCTTTTGCACCAGCATGAGGTTCATAATTTTGCATTTTAGTGGAAATAGCTCATGGACTAAACTGCAAAAATGGCATCCAAGCTTCACAGAAAGTACATCCTAAGTCTTTAAGCGCTACCATGAAATTGAAGTTTTTGAGTTCAGGTAAAACTAGACAGACCTCTGGGGAGTTTAGTGCAGATATAAGAAGTGTTTCCATGTAGTTTTCAAGTGGATTTAAAGCAAACTTTCAAAATGTCGCCAAATATTTTAAAAAAGAAAAGCTGAATTTGGCTTTTTCCATTAACTGGTAGCGAAACCAGAAACAAACAAAGCCATCTACGAGTTTGGTAGGGATCAGTCTTTGAGCTGTTGTTTTCAATGTTTCATGCTGTCCAGAGGCAAAAGCGATGAAAGAAGAGGAAACAATCGAACCGTCGCATGAGTTTAAATGTTTAAACCAGAATATATTCGAAAAAACTGTTTCCATCCCATATGAAGTTCACTAACTCTAAAAAGCCAAAAGTAAAAGAAAAAAAAAAACTTAAGCAAGCATGGAGTGGAGTGTATTTTAAATGTATGCATCACAGAAGCTCTTCCTCCATCTCCTGCAGGTTAATTGGTGTTATTATCTTCAGGTCAGAACTGTGGTGTGTCCAGTGCTTTAATTCATGGATAATGGCCAATTTGTGGTTTCTGTGGATGTTTTTCAACCAGGAGGAACACGGATATGTTCTCTACTAGAAAACATGTTGGTGACCTCTTGACATCCAGCTTTGCTTTTGTGTTTCACTTGAAAACATGAAAAAGTTAAAAAAAAGAAGAAGAAGAAGAAAACTGAGTGTGAAACCGCTTAACAAGAACAAAGATGTGAGATATGGAGGCGTTACAAAGGACAGACTTAAAGAATCCTCAAAATAAAATTTGTGGGAGAATTTTCCAAAGATGGCGGCTGTATGACAAACGTCCTTCCTCTGAAAACGGCTTAAAATGAAGCTGTGGAAATGCAGAGTATGAGTATAACCTGTGGGAAAAGTTCAGTTTAAACTTTAATTTGGAGAAAACTTTTTTCTGGTTCTGGCTCCTCCTCATTCCTTTAGATCAGAGTCTGGTCTTCTTGGGCCAAAAGAACTGCCCCGGTGTTACCGAGGTGGCGTCCCAGTGGTGGGATTTACCGATAAGGACTTTGACGAGCGTCCAGTTTACTTCTGTGGCAGCTGGTGTGATTGCCTCAAATTGTGGTCCACCTTCTGGAAGCCTTTTGGACTTTGGCAAATGAAGAATTTGCATCACACAAGCCACAAAAACCAAGAATCAGCCTCTGATCTTGTGACATGTCCATCAGCACGAGCTGTACTTTGTGTTTTATGCTAATTAGCCGATGTTAGGACGCATCCCACCAGTATAGAAGGAAAATGTTGAAATCTTGTTTTCTAAACATTCTAAACCATTGATGAACATACTTTGGCAGTCGTGGCAAACTTGTAATAATTGCTAGAATGTTGTTGGAAGTCTGGTGCCGACTTTATAATTGCACCAGACCTTTTAATTTATCGATAATCACTCAGCTATGAAATCCAGATGCAGATAAGTGGTCCATTCAAATCCAGTTTATTGTCATTTTGCTGTACATACACAGTAGTACAGGCAAGATGAGAGAGCGTTTCTTCAGGATTATTCACCAGCATTTACGGAATGCAGGTCTGGGATAGGGCTGCACGGTGGCGCAGTTGGTAGCACTGTTGCCTCGCAGCAAGAAGGTTGCTGGTTCGCATGGTTTGCATGTTCTCCCCGTGCAGCGTGGGTTCTCTCCGGGTTCTCCGGCTTCCTCCCACACAGTCCAGAAACATGTTGAGGTTAATTGGTGATTCTAAATTGTCTGTAGGTGTGAATGTGAGTGTGCTTGGTTGTCTGTCTCTAAGTGTAGCCCTGTGATAGACTGGTGACCTGTCCAGGGTGTCTCCTGCCTTCACCCTGAGTCAGCTGGGATAGACTCCAGCCCCCTATGACCCTAGTGAGGATTAAGTGGTGTATAGATAATGGATGGACGTCTGGGATAAGACACTAAACGTTCACTCTCGCTGTCTCCTGAAGGAGGCGTCCATCACGTTGAACATGGTGAACCTCTTCAGGTCCTGGTAGGTCTTCAGGGACACAAACACAATGGTGTGATGATGGTGAAGCCGCCCAGAGCTAGCTGTCTGTCTGTCTGCATCCCTTCCAGCTGTACGGCCGTCTGGGATGTTGTCATGGAGCCATGTTTCTGTTAAAGCAGACACACAGCAGTCTCTCCACTCTCTGAGGGTTTGTCTCAGCAAACGTCCAGCTTGTTGTGGAGGGAGCGGACATTGGAGAGCAGGAGGACGGTCCTGCTGGTCTGGAGGGGTTAGCCTTTAGCCTTTAGCATGGATCCCGGCTCTCTTCCTCCTCCTTTGTTTACGTTCGTACCGTTTCCTTCTCTCTCGGGTAACGTCGTCTCCGATCGGACTCCATGTTGGTGTAGTTTGTCCACATCACAGCCGATTGCCGCAATTTCAGCGCCGTTCACTGTCCTGACGCCCAGCAAAGTGGGCGCTGCGTCTATGCGCGCCGCCATCACCACGGCAATTCATAGTATGAAGAGCGATCGTCGTGGTGCAGTGTTGGTTAGAGACGTATAGCTGTTGGTTTTGGTCTTAATTTGATGGGACGAGAGGCAGGACGTAATTCAACCTGCTGAGTATCCGACCTCGGATTTCCTGCACGTTATCGTTCAAATTTGTCCTAAACGTCCTCTCTGACCTCCACTCAGCCGTCCAATCAGGGCGCTGAAGTGGCCGCCGATGTCAGATTGTCGTTTCTTTTTTTTAAGGAAAGTTAAAGAAATGGCCGAACGGAGACGTCAAAGAAAAAAAAAAAGGTGGCGGAGAAAAAAAGGCGTCTTTTTTCTTGTTCCGGAGCCATTCAGCCACCTGACAAGCAGCTCTGATGAAGCACTGTGGCACCTTAAGTACAGCTTCGCCGAGCAGCTGGCATGGATTTAGACTCTTAGCGGTGATTCATACCTTTCTGCATTCTTTGCTCCCCTTTGTGCCTCCATTCGCCTCTTTCACATTTCCTTCCCTCCTTTGACGTTCTGTTCTTTTTTCTTTTTCTTTTTTCTTTCTTTTTAAGCCCCCGAATGACGTTTGTTTGAAATCATTGATATTTTCTTTCCTTCAAATGTGGGTTTGGTTTAATGGTGATTAGAAGAGACTGGAGAGAGTTTCCTCACAAGTAGAATAACAACTTGTGTAATAGTGTGTCACGGCGGCCCTGCAGCCCAACCCTGGTACCACTCCGCTGTTGTTAAGGCTCCTCTATTCCTTGAGGTACCAATTAAACTACTAATCCTGCCACCCGGCCACCTCACTGTGAGTGTTGCCTAATGCTGCCACATAAGAGCTCGCACACAAACACAAAATGTCCACGTTACCACTTCCTCGCTCACTTCTTCTCCTTCCTCTTTGTTCCACCTCCTTCCATCCCTCTGTTTTTCCTCCACACTCAGGAACATGGTTTTAGCACTTCTATCAGAGCCACCTAATGAGGAGGTAGCATCCCTCCCCACCCCCCAGATCCTCCAGCACGTGCACGCTCGGGCACGTGCACACGCACACCGAGGAGTTCTGAATAAGAGCCTGTGATTTGCATCTAGGCCAAGGCTGCTCCATTGTCAGAGTTCTCCCAGGAGTGCGGCGCTGCTTTTATTCCCCGTGTTCACAATAGGCATTATGCAGCCGCTCGCCGCCGATCCAGAGGAGCTGAGGTGAAAAGGAAATATTTGGGGCTAAACATAGCGAGGAATTACGCTCGATGGAATTAAACAGGAACCTTTTGGCGAAAAGCAAAAAGAGGAACAGGTGGAGGTTCAGGTGAGGCCAGACGCCGGCGTCGCTTCGCTGTGGCAAGTTTATTAAAGGGTTTAATTTCGGTCCATATTGATAATTATTGAGTTAATAAAGGCCATAAAAAAATGGAAAAGGCACATAAATAAATAAATTACCCACATAAATAAGAATAAATAAAGACAGAGGTATGATTTATTTACTGAGGTAATCATTGTATTGGAAACACAACACGGATAAATAAGTTACCCTCATAAATAAGAATGAATAAAGATGAAAGAGTCGTCTCACCTCGACGCACGCTGCTGCTGGTTTGTCTGCAAATTCAACTTTAAGTTTTCAGTCTGATGAAGAGTCCATCGTTGGTACACGTCACCATCGTTTTACTGTCCAGGTCGAGGTCGGAGTGAGTCGTCGTTATTTACAGATTTATAACAAAAGACGCTGAGCCAAAGGGCTTTCCAATAAAGACATACAAGAATAAATATTAAAGTAGATCCTGATAATTATTATGTAATTACATATGATAGAAATTCTGAGGTTGCTAAACTAACACTAAATCTACATGCATACACTGCAGAAAATTGTAGTTTTTATAGATTCAAACTGTTGCTTTAGATTTTTTCCCCCCGTTTCATTAAACTACAGAAAATAGCGAGCAAAATCTGAGAGAAAAAAAGTGTTAATTGACATGTTAAGCATAAAAACAAAACATCAATATCTGTATTTCTAAACGTTTACTTCTTTCACAACATGTGATGTGAAAATCACAGCTTTACTGTGTTTAAATCAGAAAAAAACGAAATTAATATTTCACTGATATTTGCTGGTATTTGAAGGGAAAATTCTATGTTTTACAGATATTCGTGGTTCTATTAAATTACAGATAATAATGAATAAAATCACAAAATGCAAGTATAAATTCCCAGGTGACTGGAAAACAAACAAACAAACAAACCAAAACAAATAAACAAAAAATGGCCAAAACTGCAAATACACATCAAAAGTCCTTATTTGTACAAACAGTAGTTTGTTCTTTTACAATGTCAGACCGTAAAGTTTAACCTTTTTATGATTATTTTTTTAATCAGCGAAAAAACATTTTTGTTGTTGTTTTTCAGATATGTTTGTTATTTGAAAGAAAAATAATGTTTACTAAGGACTGAAAAATGATAAATATATATTTTAATCGATATTTCCTGCTTTGTTTAAAACATAGCAAACCTGTAATTAATGTCCACACCAATAGTATTTTTTTAAACTTAGTGTCACTGTAAAATCACATAGTTTTACTGTTTAAAATAACTAAAAAAATGTATTATTTTTGCAGCTGTTTGACTTTTTTCACACTTAAAAAATTTTTTTTTTTTTCATTTTAAGGCTTTTAATGTGTTTTTTTCTGTCCCCTTTATTGCAGATTTTAGTTTTCTGTGATGGATTTCATTTAACTTTTTTACAGTGTAACCTGAACATGCTGCAGTTTATCCACGTGTGAGAACAAACTTAATTTAAAGTGGAAAAAAACACAGTGACCTAAAATTACACCAACAGCATCGTACAAAACCAAGACATGTCCAGTTTAAAGGAGATTTAAATGGAATCGATTCAGCTGTGATGACGACCTGCTTCTCAGGTTCGTTATAATAAAACCACGGCCTGAATCAAGTGTTAGGTCGATTTTTTATTTTTATTTTTGTTAAATGCTGAATCAGTAAAATGACAGAAAATGATTTCATCAGTCAGAATAAACTCAGCCAGTGATGTACTGGGAAAGTCTTTGGCCCCAGTTCCTGATTTTTCCGTCTTATTTTAGTATCAAATCCTTTTTGTACCGGCTTTAATTTACTTATGTTTGTGACCGACTGTGACTCATGACGGCGGATTCGAGGAAACGTTCACCTGCTGCACAGTCCGGCTCGCTGCTGTGTTTCTGCACTGAACTCACTTTAATTTGAACCTTGAAGCTAAACACATAAAGCCTTAATCAGCCGCCCACCGCCCAGATTTCATCCTTGGAGAAAGCATAAATGCAAAGGTAGTTTGGATAATTCAATAGATTGACAAATCTTTCTTTTGGAGAGGCACTTGAGTGATTCTACGATTCTCTCTGTGGCCTTGTCTGGATAAATCAGACGTGAAAACATCCGCGGGAGCTTTTGTCTTCGTGTCCAGAGAGTTTTTCAGTACAGTTTTGAAAGTTCAGAGACATTTTTTTTGCACATCATCACAAACATTTGAGTACAGGACAAAAAAAACAAAAAAAACATTCACCTCCTTTTTACAGAGACGTCAAACATCTTAGAAGCGTTTTCTGTTCTCGTCGCTGTTGACTCAGTGTTTTAAAATACTTTGCATAGTTGGAATCGTGAGACTTTAAACGCTGTAAGGTTTGATTCAGAATCATGTGGGGGCTTCACTCAGTCTGGATTTGCACGAATGTTGAAAATTTAAAAGGTTTGAGAAGTTGTGGAACCAAAAGACACACGTTGCTGATGATGATAATCGCTGGATCAGAGTCTGGAGCAACGTTTGTGGACGTTACACTTCTTTAGTTTGTATAGATTCATTATAAAGCTGCAGCTTCTTCTTCTGACATGAAAACACTAATTGCATCGACATGAACACGTCCACACATCGACGAGCTCCTGACTGACTCGGGTTGGAGGAATGTTTGTGGGCACGGATGCAGAGCTTTTGTTCAGGCTGCAACTAAATCTGATTTAAATTCAAGATTACTTTCTCCTGATGGTCTTTTCTTTAATATTTAACTGCCGGTGATGTAAAGGTTAAGTTTCAGTTGAGATGCTGCGATAAATGCTTTGAATTTGGACCAAAAGTGCATCAATCAGGCGCTGAGGTTGAAGCGTTTGGTGTATTTACGTCTTCAGTTGTTCATCATGTGTTGCATGTTTGACTTTACAGTGTGTTCTGTGCTTTCACTGTCTTTAGTGTCGTTCTTTCATTATTTTGTCCCATTTTATTTAATTTTTATTTGGTTTTAGACTTAAATCAGTAAATCAAACAACATAATGAAGCCCGATAACCCCCCATAGCAACCTGTTTGTCACATTTTCCTGTAAAACTACAGTAAAGAACTGACAGCTGTGGTCGTCAGTAGTTTATTATATGAGCAAATGTGCACAGTGTTAAAATGAAAATGTCCTCAAACAGTTAATCGCTGTGTAACTGGTTGCAGCCGTCTGCAGCAGAATCAGAGACTTATTGAAAAACTCTGTTTAGGTAAGAAACAGATTCAGCTGGTGGAATTTAAAAAGCAATAAAAAGTGCAAATATAGTAAAAATATAAATACTATATATTTATATTAATATATACTTTATTTTAAATAACAATACCATTTTGTTTTTTATTTCAAAATTATGTATTTTATTTTTTAAAAATCAAATAAAAATATATATACTAATTAAGCGATTGGATTCTTTTTAAAGATTTAAAATAATACTTATTTTATTTTTAATATAAAGAGCCCTCCATAGTTACTGGTTAGAATGTGTTCTTTAGCTTCTAGTAAATTCAGTTGTTTTCTAAATAATAAAGGACCACAATGGAAAAAAAAGAGGAAAATTCAACCTTTAATTCAAGTGCATTTATTCAGTGTGAAAAAAAATCCACATTAAAAAATAATTCTTTTACATTAAATCATGTGTGCCACAATCATCAGCACCCTTGATGTTAATACTTTGTTCAACCCCCTTTTGCCAACAATTCATTTGAGTTGAGTTGAAGGTCACATTTTTCTACAATTTTCAGTGTGAGAGTTTGCTTCTGCAATAAAAATTGAATTTATTTTAAGGATTTTAACACTTCTTAACCAGGGGTGCCAATAATTATGGAGGGCGCTGTATGTATAATTATTATATGCATCTATTATACTTATTATATATACATAATTAGTATATATATATTTTTTTCTTCAAATAAAAAATCTATCATTTTTCAAAATATTATTATTTCAAAACTTTTTTAAAAAGTTTTCTTTATTTTAAAATGTAGAAACTGAACTGCAAACGTAAACCATAAATAGCAGCGAGTCGAGACACAAATCTTAGCTGGCTGCATCAAGTCACTCCTCTAAACTGCACTTTGTTCAGTTTACATTGTCAGTTTTTAAAGTTTGCTCATTCTAGCTCCATAAAAAAGCAGATTTTTCAGGATTATCTATACACCGCTTAATCCTCACTAGGGTCATGGGGGGCTGGAGTCTATCCCAGCTGACTCAGGGTGAAGGCAGGGGACACCCTGGACAGGTNTTATTTAAAAACTTTTTTTGAAAAACTTTTCTTTATTTTATTTTGATTTTGTATAAACTGTGAAGTGCAGACGTAAACCATAAATAGCAGCGAATCTTTTAATGTTTATGATCCAGAATCACCAAATCTGTTTCGTTAGATTTAAAAATACCGCTGAAGAAAGTTAAATGTTTATGACTTGGGAACATTTATTTAAATTATATTCTATTAAATCCAGTAGGATGTGAGATGTACGGACATGTAGGAGTCAATAAGTTAAACTTCCTCCTGCTTGTTTGCAGAATTTATTTTAGATTCTTTTCTCTTTTTTTCCATTTTATGTTCATTTATGATACTGTGGCATATCTACAATATATCAAACAAATAAAATATATATATATATATATATATATATAGTTTTGAACAGGGGTGTCCAATCCTGGTCCTGGAAGACCACCTTCATGTTTTAGATGTGTCCCTCTTCCAACACACCTGATTCACATGATCAGGATCGTTATCAGGCTTCTGCAGAGCTTGATGATGAGCTGATCATTGGAATCAGGTGTGTTAGAAGAGGGAAACATCTAAAACATGCAGGACTGTGGCCCTCCAGGACCAGGACTGGACACCCCTGGTTTAGAAACTAAGACTTAAAAACCATCAAGATAATGTAAAAAAAAAGACAAAAATCTTCGCTGGCTTCATTAGTCACTCCTCTAAACTGCACTTTGTTCATTTTACATCTTCAGTTCTTACAGTTTGCTCATTCTAGCTCCATAAAAAAGCAGATTTTTCAGGATTTATCTGTATTTTGGTTTTTAAACAACTGCTACTAGAATCAGGCTGCATTTTTTATTAAGTTTTAAGTTATTTTTTTGGCCTTCGTGCCTTTATTTGATAATGACAGTGAGAAAGAGAGACAGGAAAGTGAGGGAGAAGAATGGGGGAAGAGGCCATGAGCAGGATTCAAACTCATGACCTCCACATTGGGATGGTCGCCCTGCACATGGGACACCAGCTCAACCAGGTGAGCCATAGCTGCATTTTTACAGTCATCTACTCCTCTGTGTGACGGGGTGGGAGCCTTTACACGGAACATCAAAGGCGTTCAGACGGTTTGTTCTAGAGAGCTTTAATTATGAAGGTCAGCCGGGGTCGACCAATCAGAGCCGCCTCTCGCTGCGTCCATTCTAATGCGGCTGAATGAGCTCTTTTAGCTGCAAACAAAACCAAAAAAAAGCACACGTGTGAGTGAGGCGTTATAGAAATACTCGTGTTTATTATGTTAATTAAACACTGAATCACTGCCAGTCAAGAATATAGAAACACTACAATACTGCAGAGGACAGAGGAGAGAAATAATAAAGTACGCAACGTGGAAAAAGAAGCTACGATCCTGAGAGTCTTAATAGAAGTCTGACAGGATGCAGAGAAAACTCCTCATTCAGTCCTTTTAGCTGAAGCGTTTGTGAGCTGTTACAACAGAGCGAGGTAAAAAAAATAAAGTGAAATAAAATAAAAATGCTGCATTTGTTTCCTTGGTTACGGTCACGCAAACAAAAGCGGGAGTCTACCCACCGCTAAAACAGGTGCTATCACAAAACTCTCTGCTACAAGGCTGAGCTTTTCTTTTCCTCTCGGTCTGCCTTCATGTTCCCGTTCTCTCCAGACGAGCTGCTCCTATTCCTGCCTCGGTTTAAAGGCGCTTTCAGAACCGAACCCGACAAAGAGGCCGTAATATTCCCGGTTATGGCGCCGGTTTAAAGAAGGGGAGGTGTGAGAAACAAAAACAATAAAAGAAGAAGAAGAAGCGTGACTGTAGATCTGTGAAGGCCTCGCAAATAGCGCAGTCGCAAAATATAGATCAAGTCGGAAATCTAAAGCATTCCTCTTGTGGAAGGAGGAAGGCAGGATTCTCGAAGCACGTCAACCCGGTTACCTCCGATGAAGGCCGGCGCTGCTCCACACTGTGTTGGTTGTAACATGAAAGGCTTTTGTCAAAACCCTTCCCCCCAAAAATAGCTGAATTCTTTTTCATTTCGCTTTCGGTTCACGTTGAGAGTCTGTGACAGGTTTTTATTATATATTTTTTATTTTTTACCTTTTAATACATCAGCCTTGGACAGAAGGATCTCTCTGCTTTCTGGGGTTCCTGTTTGGAAAAAAAAGAAAGAAAAGGAAAAAGAAAAAGAGGCGACATTCTTACAACCGCCTCGCTCGGATATGAAAGATCGCAGAGAAGGTCGAACGCGTTTTATTCCGACGTTGCTTCGTGATAAACGCGTAACATTCATGAAGCCTCGCAAATCCTTTGGTTGAAGGTTTATTCCAGTTTAGGGTGAAATCGCTGCATTCATACATCTAAAGCATCTTCTGACACGATAGCACGCTCACATTTTACATATTAGCCTTTATATCGAGGAAAAACAGGATTTAGTCGCGTGAAATGATCGTGTTTTTACACGTAAATGCTCGAAATAGAGATTTTTTAATCAGAAATGTGTAGAAAGGAAGATCAGAACCGTGATGTTTGGGTTCTGAATGACGTGAAAACTTGGAATAATGTGATCTTAGAGACAAACTGTCGACTTCCAGAGGTGGTGAATTACTGTTCAGCTCCCGAAGAAACAACAAGAAAGATTAGAAATGGTTTTGCTGTTTACGTTGTGTTGCAGAAGTTTGATCTGTCCTCATAGTATTATTACTCCAACTGGAACTCCTGAACTCAAGGTGAAGAAGTTACCAGTATGTTAATTTTAAATCTGTATCAGGTTTATGCAACCCGTAAAAATAACGTGTGCACCCTTAAAGCTTTATCACAATCAGTAAATTAGATTTTTATCTTGCAGTTGTGCATTTAATTAAGTGGAGGAATCGTTCCTATACTTTACTTGCTGTTGTCAGAGCAGCGCTGAATGATCGCAATTTAACTTCACATCTGATTTTCTAAAGTCAACCTTCAGTCCAATATTCATTATGTAATACACTTAACAACATGTGATGGAGCTTTACCACATGAGACATCATCAACACTTAAACTTAAAGGAGAAAAATGCTGTTAATTTGTAAAAAAAAAACATTGAAACAACAGTTTAGTTTGAACCCTGAGTCAGACGTGTTGCATAACTTAAACTGTTGCAGCATTTAATTGTGTTTTTTCTGACAACTATTGCAATTTGATTTAAGATTTGGTTTTCTAAAGTCCAGCTTTAGTTAATTATTCATTGTGTAAAACATTTAACATGCGATGAAGTATTACTACATGAGACACCATCAAAACCATAA
>NW_007578150.1:132327-137372 GCF_000690725.1 Stegastes partitus | reverse complement strand
GCACTTTTTCTGACAACTATTGCAATTTAGCGTGGGACTGGGTTTTCTAAAGTCTGGCTTTAGTTAATTATCATTATGTAAAACATTTAGCAACATGTGATGAAGTATTACTGCATGAGACGCCATCAAAAGAAGAAAAATGACATAAATCTGTCAAAAAAAAAAACCACACAGACTCGACCATTTAAACTCGGGGTCAGATATGTCACGTTATTTAAATCGCAGCATCTGATTTTTCTGACATATATTGCAATTTAATTCAAGATTGTGTTCTCTAAAGTCAGGCTTTAGTTCAATCTTCATTGTGTAATAGTTTTAACAACATATAATGGAGCTTTACTAAACGAGACACCATCAAAAGTGTGTTTTAAAGACGGAGGATGGCGTGAATCTGTAGAAAACACAGACTCAACAGTTTAAACTCTGGGCCAGATGTGTTGCATAACTTAAATTGCAGCATTTAATTGTTTTTTTTAAAAAACATATATTGCAATTTAATTCAAGATTGGGTTTTCTAAAGTCAGGCTTGAGTGTAACTGTGTAACATATTTAGCAGCATGTGATGTATTATTACCACATGAGGCACCATCAGAACTGTGAGTGTTATAGACGGAGGTTGTCATGAATTTGCAGATCCATTGACACGACAGTTTAAACTCTGGGTCAGACGTGTTGCGTAACTCTAAATTGCAGCATTTGCGCTTTGCTAATTGCATTATGTCAAAATCCGATTTGTGCGTGATTAATTGCTCGGCCCCCCGGTGTCGAGTTTTGTTTGTCACAAATATCCGCCGTGGAGCCGTCCTCGGCGACGGGCTCTGACCCCCCAAGTTTAAAAGAACTCTAATCCGTTGTGGTTCTCTGCGGGTACAGACTGTTTCTGTGGAGTCGAACACGCCGTACCTTTTTTGTTGCTCGTCTTCTCTAATATCTCCTCTGTTCTGCTCTGTTTTGTCTCCTCCGATCTCCTGAACCAGCACGCTTTAGCTAAGTGTGTTACTCGCTGCCCCACATGTCAGTAATTGCATCCTGTGACACCGAAAGCCGCGAAAACCCAAAACTCCCATGCGAGCGAATCGGATTGTGTAAAAAAAGATAAATAAATAAATAAAATAACGAGCTCAGAGTTGGGGGGGAGGTTTGGAGATTTTTCGGATGTCAGCAGCAGCATGTTCGCAGCAGAACAGACGTGCTCCCGGGAGGTTTGATTATTGTGAAAGCAGCTGCTTGTCTGTCAGCGTCCTCGCTGTGTTTCTGCTGCCGCTGCACCACCTGTGACTGGATGCACAGACCTGCACACAACTGAGCGCCGCTGCACACGACGCCCTCTCCTTCTCTTCCTGACTTTGTCGTCCTCTTGTCAGCTCTTGGACGCGCACTTTTTTTTTTTCTTCCCCCCCTTTACTCAGGTGCATTAGCCAGATGCTAACCTCCCCCCCACAGCAGCAGGTAAAGCAGCCCAGAGCGTTTAGAGTCTGGACGGACGCCAAACGCCGGCAGAGTGGCGGAGCGGAGGCCGGGCCTGCAGTCATAATGGCTGCCGGTAATTACATAAAGATGGGAGATCACGGGTGTGCGTTCCGTCGCTGTGTGAAGACGTGCTTTAAAGAAATTATGTTTGTGTGTGACAGCAAAAGACGGCAGATGCGCGCCGGAGTCTGTCAAAGAAAGTTAGAAAATGTGTGCGTCTTTGTACTTAAGATCAGACGCAAACGTCCTCAAACTGACATCCGGCGCAGATAAGAAACGTCCTCCAAAACGAGAAAATGATTTTTTTTTTTTGCTATGTTTAGAGCGGTGAGACTTGTGTGCTTGTTGGAGTTCACTCTAGGTGACATTTACAGCTGCGCTTCTAAGATTAATAATGATACGAGCCTTCGGGGCATCGCGACGTAAGGCTGCAACAAAGGAGAGCCTCCCGTCTCATCGTGATTTATCTTATTTGTCTGAATTAGATTCCGGTGATCAATTCCTTTAGCACCCACAGTGATAAATCAAACCTGATGAACTGCACTGCGTAGAAGAGGCAGCTGGACTCGACAATATTATCTTGTCGCAGTGTTATGGAAAGACATAAAGCAAATAGAGCTAAAGGAAGTGTTCTGACAGTTTTGGGGGGAAAAACATTAAGACAAACAATTCAGTGTGATTCAGTTCGAATCAAAAGGATTTTTCATTCTATTAAAAAAAAAAAAAAAGTCTTGTCCTAATAAAACATTACTGGTCTTGATAAAGAGTCTTTAACTGACTCACTGAAAACATACGTAGTAGGAAAATTAAAGTGTGATCTATTGACAGATATCAGAGCATGTGTGTTCTGGAGTAAATGTTAAAGAGGAGAAAGTTGAACAGTTTTTCTTTTGTCCTTAATTTAGGCAAATGCACCGATATCACACTGTAAAAGTCCAGCATTGAAAACTCTACCAAATACAGTAGAACCTCTACATACGAATTTAATTCGTTCCTGAACTTATGTCGTATGTTAAAATGATCATACGTTGGATCAAATATTCCCATAAGAATACACTGTAATCCATTTAATTCGTTCCACAGCCAAAAAATCCTGCGATATTTCCTTGATAGATACTGCAGATAATTACACAGATGAGAGATGTAAAAAGAAATAAATTGTAAAGAAATAATCAATGAAAACGAGTTTTTATTGTCACTTTACCTTAGAGTAGAGATGAACGGCGGTGTAGGCAGGAGCAGGAGGAGACGGTCGGTGAGGAGGTAGAGGTTGCAACTGAGATACACGACGACTATGTACACTACGTGAACTTTAAAATAACTTAGCTTATTTTTTTTATTTTATTTTTTAATATTTTATATTTTTTTTCTTTTTTGATGATGGTTGAGATCGTAGACATGTTCCGGCCATATTGTGTGGCCAGATCACTCACGCTCATGTTTTGCAATGATTTCCTGCTTCGTTTCTATGGAAAGCCTTACCTTCTTCCTTTTTTCACCACCACTACCACTTGCACTAGCCTTCCTGGGACCCATGATTAGAAAATAAAGAAGGAAATGTGAAAAAAGAAAGTTAATAAGCACTGTTAAACACTGTCTAAATACGGGATAACTGCACGATGCGCAGGAGATGTGAGAACTGATGGATGCTGCACACGGCGCTGCGCATAGAGACGCATCGAATCTTTGACGCACGTCATATGATAGATATTAACGTCGGATGTTGGATCGAATTTCTCGTCTTATGTTGGAAAATTCGTATGTTTGGGCAATCCTATGTAGAGGTTCTACTGTATAACCGGGCTAATGTGCTTAGAATACAAAATGCACTGAAGACGTTGGTGGGACTAAACCTATAAAAAGTAAAACCTGGTTTGAATTTGGCTGCTATTCTGCTCAGAGCCTGTGCAGCCGAACTCTGCTCCCAAAGCTCCTGCAACATTTGGAATGGTTTCCTAAAGCTGTGGCAGGGGGCGCCGTGGGGGAACAAACATCAGAAACTGAGCCAGACTTCATGTAGTGGATCATCAGGTGTCTCCAGATACATGTGAGGGATTCCAAGACATGTCAACAGCATGACAAAGCCTACTTTTGTCACTTTTTAAACGGTTACAGGGTTGTGTAGCCTGAATTCAACCCCCTAAAAGAGAATGTCAACACTGAGTCCTACTGTAACGTCCTGAGGTGTCTGAGGGAGAACGTTTGGCACAAATGACCTGGACTATGCCATTCTGCCAATTTCACCGTGAAGCTGAAACTCATGCAGAGATTTAAAAAAAAAAAAAATCGTCCAATTCTATCAACTTGAGCCAACTTGCATGAGAAAAATAAACATGTAAGAGGTGATCTGAGGTCGGGCAACAGCTATAAGCGAAAAACTCCCAAGACCGAAGAAGCTGCTTCAGTTCAGCAGTGTGACCAAGAGCACGTATGTAGCTGTTTTCAACATTTACAGGGTTGTGTTGCATGAATTCAACCCCCTAAAAGAGAATGTCACCACTGAGTCCAACAGTAGCATTCTGAGGGAGAACGTTTGGCGCAAATGACCTGAACTGTCGTGTTTGCCGTCCTGCCAGTGTGTTGAAAATACTCAAGTTGCACCGACACAATCATCCCTCCTGACCCACTCCACTCAGCAGGTTAGGCTCCCTGCAGCTTCTTCTTTTCATTCAAATTGAAGTTCAAGTTACTGTTTGGACACGGTGAAGGAGATTTAGTTTACGTCGCAGACTGTGCGATGCAGAAGCACTGGGAGCAGAGTATCAGTGCACCAGGAGACTCCTTCAGAGGTTTGAGTCACGTACAGTTTTTGAACTTCTTGAGCACAACTTGTATTAAAAGTAAAAGTGCATTTTATATTTTTGTTGATGATGCATTAATACATAGGCAACCGTCCACTGCTGTAGTTGGCTGAGGTGAAGCTAGTTTTGCACTGCAACTAATTATTATTTTCACAAATGGTCCATCTGTTGGTTGATTGTATTTGGCTTGTAAAAGTTGAGAAAACCATGAGAAATACCATCAGAGTTACCCGGAGCTCCAGGTGGAACGGTCCAGTCCTCAACATTTATAGACAGGAATTTAAACCTATTACAAGGAACAGCTGCGAATTGTTGCGTCTGAGAAATAGGAATCGTTAAATCCGGGGTACTGTTGCAGATTATTTTTCCGTCTGTTTCTAGCTTTTCTAGTGAGCTGGCTACTTATCAGGTACTTTTGTCTCATAGATTGGTTGTGGTCTTGGCTTGCACAGCTTTACGAAGGTCCTCCCTCAGAATCATCATACAGACGTCTTCAGAACACATTTAGAGGTTTGCAACAGACGATTAAGGAAAGAAACGGTCCTTAGATGTTCGCTTGTCGATCATGAAGGCAAACATCCTTTTTCTAGCATCAAATAACTACCGGATAACAAAACGCATTACAAATATGACCACCTAAACAAAATTCTAAATTAAAAGAAGAACTTAACATGACAGAAGACATATTTAGAAAAATGTATTTGAGGTGCACGTTGCTGATGTATAGGAGGCGAGGTTTACAAAGTTTGCTACAACCAGCCACCAGGGGGCGAT
>NW_007578150.1:130461-131731 GCF_000690725.1 Stegastes partitus | reverse complement strand
GTGTATTAGAAGTATAAAAAACTACATATATTCAGTTCAGTTGCATCATATGAGCACAAATGTGCTTCTTTTCCTTGATGAAAGTTGGAGGCTGTGTGATGTTTAGCTTGTTTTAATCATAAAAACTTCTGAGTTTAAGTATTTGAAGCCCATCGCCTCGCTTCTTCTTCTTCTTCTTCCTCAGACAGTTTAGCAACACATTCGTGACCAGAGGAAGAATTAGCGAGCACAGACAGTCAGACTGTGGAGTTTAAAGGTTAATAGATTTAAGGTTTATTGCCATGCATTGCTGAAAGGTATCTTTATATCCAAGATCTTTGTCTAAGGTTACTTCTTTATGTCTCCTCTTCTTTTCTTCAGTTTTTCTCGTCAATAGGTGTCAGAAAGCCTCTGAAATGTCTGCTTTGATGACGGATAAAAAACACTGCAGCGATGCAACAAACACAATCCCTTTCCCCTGAACTAATGAAGGTTTCGCCACGTTTCGGCTGAACCCGCAGCCCGACCTTTGTTCTCGGATCAGCAGATGGTCTCTTGGCAACTACCACGAGAAGTCAAGGGAGCAGACAAACAGATTGAGTTTGATTCGCTGAGTGAAAGGACTGACGCTTCGCTGTCGCCGCGTCTTGCTCGGCTATTTTCAGAGCTGTCTGCTTCGATCTTCATTAGTTAGATCATTCGAGCAGACGCGACTTTGGATAATCACTGAGCTGCGTTCTTCCTACTTAAGGTGTGATTGACTTCAAGACGCAGCCGAAGCGAATAAAGTCAACGCGTTGAAAATATGTCGGTGGAAAGTTTCTTCCAGTCTCGCTAACACCTGTGGCCCCTGAGAAAAATGTTGCACAAGCTGACTGTGGAGATTCTCAGTCATCCAGGTCATGGAAATCCTTGAAGCTTCAATAAAAAATAAAAAAAACAGCTGGTTTCTCTCTGAGGGTTCTTGAAAATGCTTCATCTGTGGTTGTAGCTGACATACGGTGAAGGCAGAGTTTACACCGGACATGTCGTCAGTCCATCACAGGGACAAATAATCAAAGAAATCCAACTTTTGTTTGTTCCCTTAGGTTCTTGAAAACATCTTTAGGAACCTAAAAGAGAAGTGTGGCTGCTTTTTACCGAAGATACTCGAGTTCGGCGTGTTGTCTCGAGGTTTTTTTTTTCCAATTTTTGAGGAATAAATAATCAAAGAACTTCACTTTCTGTTCTTTCCTTTTTCATGATTTATGGCAGCTTCTTCTTCATCCGGCACAGAAAACATTTTTAAAGG
>NW_007578150.1:122370-128451 GCF_000690725.1 Stegastes partitus | reverse complement strand
CTTGTTTTTTCCTCTTTTTATTTGATTCATGGCGATGTAACCTTGTCGTTCTGCACAGAGGACATTCATTTCAATTTTTTCCAACAGTCCTTGAACAAATCATGAGTGACTTTCAGTTCTGTCAGAAACATTTACCAAATCTGAGCTTAAATTTGTGATATTTTATCAAAATTGCCCACTCTACACCTTAAAAGTGTGCCGAAAATAAATAATTTTGATTCTGTAAAAAACAATTTCTGTCCTTGTTGGTGCAACTAAGAAACCATCAGTGATCTCAGACGGTTCAGCTGAACTACAGCCTGAGTTTACAGAACAAACAACTAGAAATATTGGTAGCTGTCATTCTTCCCAGTGTTGGTAACAGCTGGAGGTACAGGTTTGATGTTTTTTGGTAAAATTAATAACCAAAGCAAGTCAGTTTTCACTATTTTCATGATTTATGGCTTTATAACGTTGTCATACTGCACACATGACGTTCCTGAGTCTCTCCTTCTAGTCATGGTTGTGTTGTTTCCATAGAGCTGCAGGACTTCAGTGAAAAACGAGCCACAGTGAGGAAAAATGTGACAGGAGCAAACAGGGCCGGCCCTGACCAATGTGGTGCCCTAGGCAAGATTGTAGTTAGCGCCCCCCCTAGCATCACAGTGAATTTCACTCCTAATTTTCATACAGTAACACAAACTGTATGCATGTATTCAAGCTTTTATTTAAGTATAAACAACACACCTCAATGAAACTGAAGAAACAAGTCTTTGCGACACTCCCTGGCTAACTGACATGTATTCAGGCAAATATTTAACCACAAGCGCCAATGAGGGTCCTCTGCCGTGGTCTTCAGACATTAGCGAAGACGGTTACGTTTTCGCTAACGTCTTCGCTGCTAACGTTAGCAGCTAAAACGCTAACGTACCATCTTTACTGCTAATGGTAGAGAAACTGCATTGGCGCTTGTTAATAAATTCTTGCCCGAATACATGTCAGTTAGCCGGGTAAGCTTGTGGCGCCCCCCCGTGGATGTCGGCGCCCTTAGCATTTGCCTATACTGCCTATGCCTAGGGCCGGCTCTGGGAGCAAATAAAACAGCCAGAAACTGCTCACAGGTTAATCTGCTCTGTCCAAACATGTCAAAAAAGCCAATTCACTGCTTTTTCATGTGGAGGTTTGTCAACGCAGCGCTGAAGCGGCTGAATGTAGTTTCCTGGTTTTCCTACCGTCTCGCTCTCCTCCTGCAGGTCGTGGGACGAGTTCCACGATTGCGCTAACGTGGCGATGGCCGGCTGTCCGGAGGAGGCGGCCGCCGTCTGGGAGTCGCTCCGCCAGGAATCCAAGAAGATGCAGTTCTCCGGAAACCTTTACGACATGTGCTCCAACCGCCACCCGGCGGCCTCGGCCTCCCCGAGCAAGGAGGAGATCAACCAGGAGTCTCTACGAGGAGGCGCCGCTCACCTGGCGTCCTGCCTCCACCGCCTCCTGCTACTGTCTCCTCTGCTGCTGCTGTTTTGGATATAACTTCCCCCCCGTCCTCCCTGAAGAAATGGGACTAGTGTGAATAGATATAAACTTTGTGTATTTTTTTTTCCCCCCTTCCTTCCACGAGCCCATAGACTTTCCACAGTTTCTCCTTCCTCTGCGCTGCCAGGGGTTGAGTATTTCTAACTGCATGTTCAGAGGCCCGACAGTCTTTTTGATAATGTATCTCTAAACTGCCTGTGCCGTTTCATGCATATTCTCTGCCTTTTAATTAGTCTCTCTGTTGGAAACGCACACAGAGCTCATACAGAGACGCGCAGCCACTGTACAAACAGGCTTGCAAACACATGCATAGTTAAACAGATGCATACAGCCGCCTCGCGTCATCTGTCTTTATTCCGTAACCTCCGAAATCTAGTTAGTCTGAGCTTGCATGTGCTGCATCCGGGGGGGAGTCTGTCTTCCTGACTCTAATAACAGGAACATCATAGCAGAGTCCTGTTTGATGAACCTGGAGACTAAGCGATGAGGAGGCCGCAAACTGTTCCACTTAAACCCAGTCATTTATTTATGTGATGAACTGGCTGATAAATGGAGAATCCAACGCTCACTAGTTAAGACTCAGAGCCGCGTTCGAACTTCCAGCTGGCCGACTCTTGTAGTTCGGTTTTTCCCGTTGCTTTCCTTTCTGGTCTCTGAACGCTGCCAAGTGTTGGGAGATCCACCGCCAAGATTACGTCCCGATTTAACTCAAAGTTTCCCAAAAAAAAGAAGAAAAACTGGCAGAAGAAAATGTGAATTAACGCACATTCCCATCCACAGCTGTTACATGCTTATAACAAGTCGGTTCTTTGAGATAAACAACCGAAGACAAAGAGGGCGCAATGTGAGTAAAAGAGCAGCAGGCGAACCTCGAACGAACAAAACCGACGACGGAAATTTGATAATTTTCTGTTTTTTTTTTCAAATATGAGGAAGGTTAAAGTCTCAGCATTGCTTCCCACAAGTTTAGTGTTTAGCAGCAATTTTTCAAAGCTCCGCCGGATGTTTAATTCATGTTTTCGCTGTCACACTTTGCTTCATTGATCCGCAGACTTTTCCCTCCTCGGCTGAGCATGAAAACTTTTTCAGGCACAAATAGAGAAAGTGCAAGGACACGCTTCAAGCTGAAAACATGGGAGAGCCATGGATGCAAAAAAGAGAGCTGGATATGTTAGCACTGCTGCTGACTTTTCATCCTAGTGGTCAGTTGTGGTATTGCGACGAAAACATCTCCTGCATCCTTAAAAACCGGTTTATCTCTGTAAAACACAGTGCAGCGCTAACACACCAGTCTGGAGGGCAAACAAACTTTATTTATTTATTTATTTATTTATTTAAGCTACTTCCATGCAGGTGATCAGGCGCCATTTTTGGTTCTGCCCAATGTATTCAAACTTCTTATGAGCGCGCTAAAAGCAGACAACTCCCATTTTCCATTTATAAATTCTACTTAGCTGGCAAATAAGAGTATTTAGATGTACAAACAGCATTAAAAGCACCTGCCTAATATTGTGTAGATCCACCTTGTGCTGCTAAAACAGCGTTGATCCATTGGGGCGTGGACGTAGGACCTTTGGATGTTGGGTCGTTTGGGATTCCTCCAACACATGCGGTGGATGTTCAGTCAAACTGGGGTCTAGGAAATTTGGAATTTGGTCAGCTCTGGGTTTTTTTTTCGTTGTTTTTTGCACGTTGTTGCCCATATTGTCGTTTTGTGGCGGGCCGACGTCAAATTAACATGAAGGTTTCCCAGCAGCAGAACGTTGTTGGTTTTAACGTTGTGGCTGTCGGGCGTCAGCTGGTTAAAAGTTTCCAAAAGTGTGCGGTTTCAGTGTAATTTGTTAATTTCCCATCGGTCCTCGTCCGTGTGCTTCTGTGATTCGGCTCCCTCTTGACTCCTGTCAAGAACTCCTAAACTGCATTTAGTCTCCCTCAAGCGTCCCGCCTCAATACAGCGAACAAATACTGCAGTCGTTTGGGCAATCACTGGAAAAAAAGGTCACAGACAAAAAAGAACGCATTTGGATTCCTGCCACAGTCACCAGCTCTCCTCCAGAACGTGAGCTACTGGCTGCTCTGAACATCTTTAATACATGTATGTGAACCTGTATGTGCAGGTTTGTAGGACCCAACAGTTAAATTAATTATTACTGAAGTCACAAGAGCGGAATATTTTATTTTTGGATACAAGCGCTGCATTGATTCATCACATTCTTCTGACATGAGGGAAGCTGCTTGTTCAGGTCAGACTTCAGCGAAAGCACATCTTCATTTTTTATTTTATTTTTTTACGGTAAAAAACACAAAAAGAAGGAAAAAAACTCCATCACCATGAACATTGTGACTCTCTGTAATTGCATTATCTAAAAATAATCGTGATAGGATTTTTTAAAACATATTGTTCATAAAAAACTAGATTTTTTTTTACTTGCTTTGAAAAACACCATCTAAAAGAACATGAAAGTCATCAAACTGACAACAATTGCAATTTGATTTCCTACCGCACATTTACAGTGACGCCATGTAATCATATGGAAGATTAATTAAGAGTAATTAAACATGATGAAGGACCATCTGCAGGCTGAAACACTGATGAATACGAGGAATTTAAATCAGACTGAAGATGTGATTTGTTGTCCTTCAACCCTCTGAACTCCAAAACCTGCCAGAAGGTCTGAAAACCATGTTATCTTTTTCTTTTTTTTAATGGTCAAAATTACACCATTTATCCAAACCAGAAACAGTAAAAACAGGATAATTTTTTGAAAAAGTTCCAGAAGTCCTTGAATGCATCACGTGTGACTTCTGGTTCTGTCAGAAGAATTTATTATTTAATCAAAATTGCTCATTTAAAAAAAATTTGCCAAAAATACAAATTTTGCTTTGATTTGATTTGCCAGATTCTGTAAAAAACTAAATATTCTGTCCTTCGTGCCGCAACTAAGAAACCATCAGCGACTCTGCTGCAATCAGCAGTCATGTGGCAAAAATTCTGCGAGTTCTCGTTTAAAATGTTCGTAGGAAATACCTGAAGTACCAGTTTGGAACAATGTTGTACGTGTTGATTTCAGGTTTTTCCATTGTTGGAAAATTAACAAAGAAATTAAACTTTTTTAACTTATTTTTTTATGATTTATGGGCTTATAAAAGCACATTTTATTTCCCTCTCCTTCTGCTCCTGCTCGAGCTGTTTCCTTAACAGTGCCGGACTTTGCTTTGCAGTGAAAAATGAGCCCACAGTGACTAAAAATGTGACAGCAGCAAGGAGCCGCTCGGAGTTCAGAGGGTTTATGCGCCTAAACGGAACCAACAATTACACTTTGGAGAACATTTGTTAAAGGCACAACGGCTTTCTTGTGGATTTGCTGCAGCAACGTGAGCTCTGTGCTGAAGTCAGATTGTGCTGCAGTTGTTTGTATTTGGTGCCCGCCCAGGTATGAAATCCTCCGGGGTTCTTCCTCTGGCATGCTGCCTCGTAGCCCTACAGTACGGGACCAATATGTTCTCCAGTCAGAACCACAGCCCGCCTGCATGCCAAGTGTGTTTTCATGCTCCAGGAGCGGCGGTTTGGCCCTGCAGGCCTGCCGGAGCTGCTTGTTATTCTAAGTGTCTGCAGGTAACAGTTGTTTCTGTCTGGCCCAGGATCAGAAATACTATCAGATTAGAGACAGGCAGACAGCGAGCGAGAGGGAAAGATGAGTACACCTGGAAAACAAACAGCGTTCTGCCGAGCCCAAGATTGAATCCACTTGTCTAGCAGCGAGTGTGTTTTACACAGGGGGGCTTTAGGTTGTAGGTTTACTTCTCTTTCTTCACCCAAAAAAAAAAATAAATCAAAGCCGAGCAGACTTTAAAGAGTTATGCTAAGATGCGTGGAGGCACAAAACAAAACCCCTCCGAGGCTGCAACAGTGCGCTAACTTTTAAGGGAGCAGGAAATAAATAAAGATTTATTACACAAAGAGAGCCGTGTTTCACCTCAAGAGCTGATTGAGGCCGTCTACCTTGCCGGTGGCAAGTTCGTTATAAACGCACCTCCAGGGTGGAATTAAACACGCAACAATCAGTCATGGTGTTTGGGACGTCGCCGTCAAAAAGCAGATTCTGTCTTGTAAGGCTTTTGTGTCGCACAGACGCTCCTGCAGAAAAATGCGTTTTTTAGATTTCTGACCCTGGTTTTAAAAATGCTGAGAATAAACCCAGTGAGATAAATGTGAGGCAGAGGAAAACTCCAATCAGCCTACAGCTATTTTTGCCTCCATGAGGGACTTCACCCAGAGATATGCTTGGACGGTTTAAAGAGGCTGCTGTAGTTCTGAACTTTAATTAAACTGACAGAATTAGCAATTAGAGGCCTCGATGGCTGATTCACTGAAGGTGCAGCAACTTGAGAACTATTTCTCGGCGGAGTTCAGATAAGATGTTGTTACCGGAGGCGAAATATGACTAAAGGCATAAAGGCTGCACGGAAAGATCACACTGGATGTTTGTCCAGATAAATCCAGATGTCCAGCGAAGAACAGCTCAGTCATCAGCAGTGAGATGAGTTTGGTGGATGAAACAACATCTC
>NW_007578150.1:100138-121092 GCF_000690725.1 Stegastes partitus | reverse complement strand
ATCTGTGGACTCTACTTGACTTGTTCCATCTTCATAATGTCTGATTCACCAAATCGCAGCAACACGTGGACGATCTCTCCATCAGTCAGTCATCGCTGTTTTATGGGAGTAAAAGTAGCTCAGGTTGGATTTTAAAAGGCTTTTCTGCACATTGGTGCTCTAAAAGGCAAAGAAAACTCATGAACCCTCTCTTAGAAGGAGATCTGTAATGCGGACAAATCAGATTTCAGACTGGTTTGTTGTCTCCGTGTCCTAATCGGGGAAATCGTGCAGCGAGTGCATTAAAACCACCGATTTCCTGAGATCCTTCTGCCTTCGTCTCATCTTTTATTTGATTTAGCTTCTTGTCTGCGAACTCTGCATGACTCGTAGCATCTTCATAATGTCTTATTCAACCTGATCTCTGCACACAGTTCAGATAACTGGAGGCTACATCTGACTAATTCATGACGGCTACATGTGAAGACGACCGGCTGTGTTTGTGTGTCTGAGTCCAGGTCTCCAGCTCACTAGTCTCCAGCTCGGGCCGTTTTATGGGAACATAAGTAGCTCAGATTGGATTTTGAAGGGTTTTTTTTCCCTGCGCAGAGGTGCTCTAAAACGCAAAGAAAACTCATGAAATCTCTGTTATGAGAAGTTATGTCGTTCGGACAAATCTGATTTCGGAGAGGTTTTCAATAACGCTGCGGTGTAAATGCAACATTATTGACCAGAGCGGAGCAGGGAATTATTTTCCAGCACTGCATTTGTGACTGTACGCGTCTTCGCCTGCAGCAAGAGCTTCGACGAACGCCTCGGATTGGACGGAAAGGAGAGAGAAATGCATCACTGTCCCGTCAGAGCTACTGTACGCTGAAGACGTTCATTCCTCTCCTCTGCGACACTCCTTTTTTTTTTTTTTTTGTTTGCTCAGCTGAAAGAGAGCAAATATGTTTAGAGTTCGGAGGCTTTAATAGCATTTCAATCACACATCGATCCTTTCAAATCCTTCATTAAAGGATCAGACGGCTGTGATGCGATCCTTTGCAGAGGAGACGTCGTTGTTTGTTTTCTTGAAGTGCAGAAACAGATTCCCACCAGGCTGCAGACGGCATATTAACCAGGCTGCAGCCCAAAGTTTCATCCTGGCCCGTCGTCTGTTTACTTACTCTGCAAAAAAAGAAAAGCCCTAATATCTTATTTTAAGATTTGTTTCCCATCGAAGATAAATAATCCTGTCAAGCACCAAATGCACTTGCAGCCGGCTGCACGAAAACACCTTAAGTTTTGTCATTAAATGCGACACTTAAGGCTAAATTTCTCCTCAGCTGAGGGATTTATTTTAAGGCGTTGCACAGAATCTCATAAAAGCTCAAGTTAAAGAAAAATGTAACGGCGATGGAAGAGATTTTTAAGTGTGGGGTTTTTTTTTTATGATGTTTGTTTGCAGGAGGCAAAAAAAAAAAAAAGATGACAAGAACACCAAATTGGTCAGGAGGAGAGAAATATTAAGTCTCTGCAGAATGCAATAAAAAAAGAAGCACAAACGAAATAAATCTTTGGTTTGCAAATAACGGCGAAAAGGAAACAACAAACGAGGGAGAAAATTGCGATGAAAATTAATTCAGGAAGTCGGGAGGGTTCGATTTTCTCATTTGCTGCCATAAATTTGGACGTGTTGTGGTTTAAAGAGAGTCAGAGGACTTTTTTTTTCACTTTGGTTGCTCAAGTTTTACATTTAAGGGATTCCTTAAAGAGCCCATGTGAAGCTTTTTGGATTTTTACTTTACTTTAGCGAGCTATAGCTTCTTCGCGCAATGAAACGTCTCATTTGAAGTCCGACATTTTCTCCTGTTACTTAACGACATCATCATGTAACACATTTGCATATCGCCTGCTAGCAGCTAAATTTGCCCTGAAACAAATCTAAGCAGCTTCCTCACAGCTCTCTTGCTCGATTTATTTGCATCAGTGTGTTCGGAGATCCGGGTTTAATCAAATTTATTTCTTTTGCTTCGGGCAAGTTGTCCAATCAGGAGAGGAGCCTTAAAGAGACAGGAGCGAGTGAGGAGAGGGAGAAAGTAGTGTTTTTTTGAACATTAAAGCATGTTAACATACTCCAGCAGACCCCAAAATGATTAATTAACCTGGTGTGTGGGTTCTTTAAGACCAAGAGGGGAACAGAAACGTCTTTCTCAGTCTCTGGCCTTTTTACTTTTTAATAACTCTAACGTCAGGAGATCTTGTTTCCCTCTAGACACGAGTTTTATTCAACTAGTTTTAAGGTTGGACTGTTTGTTTTCTGGCTAGATTTTTATGTTAAGTCGTTGTTGCAGTTTGAATTCCCAATTAGCTCCGGCTGATGTTTAATCTGAGGCTAAAACACCTGCTAACAAGACCTGTTTGCTGATTTTATTGTTGCTGAGAGGTTTGTTAGCATCAGAGCTGAACGAATTTGGGGATTTTACCAACATGATTGGATCCAAAATGGCGCCAGATATGCTCGTTTTGCTTCACAGTCGCAGCTCAGTTAGCTTTCTATCAAGGAAAACTGTTTTAATTGCATTTTATTTTGGGAAAACAAGGTGGAAAACTCTTTCTGTCATTGCTAATCCTCCCTGTAACACTCGGTGCTGATTGCCAGAACCTCAAATTGGGTCACTGGTGCTAAAGACAGCAGAGTTCTGCTTTTATTTTTGCACACAAATGAGCGACGTCACATTAATTTGCGGACTCTAGGGATTTGTTTAGTTTGTCTTCATTCTAAACATCCTGACTCCAGCTTCTGTACAGTTCTGTTCTCCTCCAGCTCTCAGAAACTAATCCCCCCAAAACGTACGACTGTTTCCAAAAGCTCGTAACACCTTAAACACAAACCCGACGGAGGGAAGGCGTAAAATCACACGCGGGACGCTCTCGACCCGAAGTTGGAAAATTAATCAGCTGCACTGTGTCGGGTCTATTCACCGGAGCTTTGCTGAGAGTAATCCACATTTTCGGCGGAGTTCAATAAAATTACAGTCAAAAATACTGGCGGAAGCTCCCCAGTAGGGAAATACACGTTTCACACAGCGGGCCCGGGCTGCTGAAGCCCCTCCAGCGCCGAGGAGGGTAGCTCTGGTTTATTTTGCTGGAAGTGAAATTAGCCTCCTGGAACAGTCATTTTGCTGACTGCATCAGGGATCCGCATCAGGGGACACTGACCCGATCAGCCCGCTTCATCTTCTGCACAGATTATATGAAAGGCTGCACAGAGCTTCCTGTTTAGAGCTGCACAGGTTGGAACAAACAACATGTCCAGCTCGTAGAAAACGTTTGTCCTTGTTTTAATGGCTTTTATGGACCAGTTAGATTCAGCCCAACAACAGGATGATGTCTTCACTCTTTGGAGCAAAAAGGTTTCCTTCCTCGTCTGAATCCACATTTAAAACAAACACAGTAAAAGCAAACAAACAGTGAAGATGTGGCAGCAAAAGGGCAGAAAACAAACATGTTAAAAATGGTGGAATACTGCAGTGTTCAGAAATGATAAAGTCGGTAAAGAAATGAAGGCAAATATTTGTAAAATAACTGATTGAAATACGCAGATTTTGATTCTTCTTCATTTTACTGGATATTATCTGTAATTTAACAATACAGATAAAAATGGTTTTTCAGTCCATTGTACTTAATTTGTCTTTCAAATAACAGTGAATATCTACAAAAACAATATGAAACAATATTTCAGCTGATTTAAATACAATAAATCTGTCATTTTGCTAATTGTGAAAGAAGAAATTACAATTAGTAAAAATTATTATTTTTATATTTACAATTTATTTACAATTTTGTTTTTTTTATATTTAAAATGTAAATTAGTACAATTTTCTGTGATTTTATTAGTTAGGAAAATCTGTAAAATAACAGTAATTAACTTTTAGTTCAGCACTTCTTTGTGGACGAGCATTTTAACACCATTTCAAAATCGATCTCCATCTATACCAACACCACAGCAGCTTCTGGTGTCTGCGTCACTGTTTCCTAAAGTTAAAGGTTTTGGTTCGTCCAACTAACCTCAAGCAACTTAAGTGGAGTCAACGGTGTTTCCCAAAGTGTCCAATGTAGTCACATGAAGACTAAATGCAGCAAAAGTTATGGATTCTAAAACGTATTGGTGTGTATAAGGCCGACAGTTTCCAGAAGTACATGATCTTTCTAGATGTTCTCCCTGATTTCTGCCTCTCTCGTCAAACTCTTGTCTTCTCTCTGGTTAGCGCCTTGTCTGTGAACTCTAAATGATGGCTCTCATAGTGGTCAGTGGGGTAACTTCTAGCTCCACTTAGCTGTTGGGTTTAAAGAAAGTCGGCCTCTAACATGCAAATAAACCAGTGTTCTTGGACGAACACGATCAGGCAGCGTAGACATGTAGCCTTCTTCAACAGCAGAAAACCACCAGTTTCAACAAGTGCTTGATCTTTCTAGACAGTCTTCATGTTTGCTGCCTCAATCCTTAGAGTCTTCTGTTTGATTTAGCTCCTGTGGACTCCAAATCACAGTCTTTGGACTGGTCCATTTGCATTTAGCTGTTGGGTTTCCACAAAGTCAGCCTCTAACATGCAAACCAACCAGTGTTCTTGGACGAGCATGATCAGGCAGCGTAGAGATCCTTAATGCAGTAAAAGAATCATTTCAGGTGGTGATTTCCTGTTTACTTCCAATCAAACACAAAAGAAAAAGTTACAGGTGTGACGTCTGTTGAGCGTTAGGGATTCTAAAATGTATTAGTGTGGATGTAGCCTTCTTCAACAGCAGGAAAACCACCAGTTTCAACAAGAACTTGATCTTTCTGGACAGTCTTCATGCCTCAATCCTTAAAGTCTTCTGTGTGAGTTAGCTTCTTGTCTGTGGACTCCAACTGACCGCCTTCATACTGGTCCATTTGCTTTTGCATTCAGCTGTTGGGTTTCCACAAAGTCAGCATCCAACACGCAAACAAGCCAGTTTTCTCGGCCGAACACGATCAGGCAGCGTAGAGATCCTTAATGCAGCAAACCCACTGTTCCAGATACGACGAATCTCTCTGTTTACTTTCCGTCAGAGACTAAAACAAAGCTGCAGGGCGTTTGTTCTTTTTGCCTCCATTCATGTGACTTCTGCTTCACCCAAATCTCGGCAGTTGCAACGTCAACGTGACCCTCAGAGCCGTAACAGCAATGATTACACTAAACGCTCGGGGCTGAAATAAACCGGGATTATCGTGTAGAAGCACGTGTTGAATGTGAATAAATGAGGCCGGAAGAGAGAACGTATGGGACGTTTGGATCTCGGGTTTAAGTGGAACAGCATCCGACAGACAGACAGCTCTCACCTGGGTACCAGACTCATATACCCGCCTCCAGCAAGTGGCTGCAAGCTCAACCTCCAGTTTTAATTAGTGATAAGACAAGAAAAAAAGAGCGATTACTGCAGACGGGAAACTTTAGAAAGTACAAGACGATGGTAGCAGTGACCTTTGTGTCATTGAAGACGCTCTTTGTGACGAATGAGGAGCGAGATGATGGAAAATAATTATTTTCCCCTTAAATTTATTGCTAATAAAACGAGGGAGAGAGCGTTTAAATGAATCCAAATGCCTCCTCCCTAATTAAACACCATTCACATAAATTTAAACTATAAATATGGGGAATCGAGTCACTGTTTTACGACGAGGAACGCTCAGCGAGTTGAGTCGCATCACTGTGTACAGTGTAAATACCTACAGCTGTATTAACGTCCGTGTACATAACAGGTTCATATGTATATAGATAATGTCATATCTGCCTTGCAACTTTTAAAGCTTTAACATTTTCTATTGGTTGTGTTTTACATCTTTATCTGGTTTATTCCTCTCCCTGTGATACCCCACTGTTCAGTCCACTACACACATTCTTGCTGGTTGCTTTACAAAGTCAGATTTTGCCCCAAAATATTGCTAACTTAAAAAAACAAAAGGCATCATGAAATATGAACCGACCCACCAGTAAATCAAATGTGAGCTTAAATCGTTCTACACGCCAACAGGCAGCTTTATTGTTTTAAGCCTGTTGTTCCATGAGATAGATGAGCGTCACCACGGTGACGGTCACGTTTCCATTAAAATGTGGAACAAATTGGACGTTAAGTTCAATAACAGGAAATGCAAGTACGTCTTACTTCCAGTAACTGTTTTGCAGTGACACAACAAAGCTGCACAGAAGGTGGCGCTACAGGCTGCAATAAATTAACTAGAAGAACCTGGAAACAAAACCAGGAGCTTAATCAAATTTAAGAAAAATGTCGGGCCATTAATGGAAACAATCAGGAGTTGCTGTCAGTCTACAAAGTTGTAGTTACTGTTTCGTGTCAGCTGGTATGGGCTGTTCCGAGGCAAAGACAACGAAAAAAGTGGAAAAAAGTGCAAGTTAAGTGTTCGCTAAGTCTGAACTAAAGTGTCTCCATCACCGATGAGGTGCATTAACTCTTCAGCGAAAAACTCAATCAAGCGTATGAACAGTTTTTTGAGAAACTCTGTCGATTTCCATGAACTTTTTTAATGCGACGCTCCAAAATATTAATTTAAGTACATTATGGAAACATGTGGTAAAGTGCACAACATGCAAGAAAATGAGCTTGAAGCACGACGGCTAGTTCATGCTTCTGTGTCAGCAGAGCAATGTGGACTTTGAAAGTGGGCCGTGGACACAAGTCTGATCATTCATCTCATAAGTCCACACTGGTCTGCACAGACAGTTGCATTTCCTCTCATATGGAACATGGAAAAACCTGAATTTTTCCTTGATTTCCTTGAGTTTTTCCTTGATTTGCAGGCTGCAACACTGTGCCAGTACATGTTCCTGTGTCGGACACAGCACAGGATATGTAGAGATTCTAGAACAACTTCCCACAAATCAAAGCACCTGCACTGATTACAGTGATCATATGGACTTGCAGACTGGGGTGATTGTTCAGTCGAGCACGGTGGACAGTCACAGCACAGGATACGTGGAGATTTTAGAACAACTTCCTGCTGTGTCTGAGCTCCATTGATGAACATTACAGACAACTCAAAGCAAATCCAAAGTCCTGCAGTCACTGCTTCAATTACAACTCTTTCAATGAGGAATTTTAAAGGTGTGGATGACAGAGACTCTCCTCATACAGGATTTGGTCTAAACTGATATTTGTTTCGACTAGAATTAGTTTTTCCTGCAATCGGTTGCATCCACAGTCGTAGTTCATCCTGCAAGAACGGGGGTGGATTTTACGTCACGGGAATGTGAACACGGAACTCACGAATCAGCCTTAAAAATACGTTAGGCAATGATTTTACAGTTTACAGCAAGTTCACAAGCCGTTATGACTGGTGTGATGCATCTTTTTCTCCCAGTTTTGGTCTCCGTCCAGTTTAAAATGTCTTTTTTTCTACCAAAAACTGAGCTTGGGAGTAAGCAAATCTGAAAACACCAGCGAGGCATTGTAGCATATATAAGATGGACTTCTAGAAACGCTGCCACAAAGCGTAGACAGAGGCCGCTCTTTGTTTTCGCTACAGTAGGAGAAGCCAGTTGAGGTGTTTTAATGTGGACGGAAACAGAAACAAGCACAAGAAAAAACAGGTTTTATAGTTTAGCTGATTTAATTTAAGATGTTTGGAGCGTGCCCGTATCTCCAAACATGACAGACCACTCTTTAAATCTTTCTGTGTGGACAGTAAAGCCGACAAACATGGTTTTACTTTGATATTTTGGGACATGAAAGAAATGCTGTATGACTCTATAATCCACATACGGTATCATGGGGCGAGGAATAACGTGACTAAACACATGCTGCGTTATTTATGATGACTAGTCTAAAAAAAAAAAATGCATTAAAATTCTGTCATGTGCTGGACTGACTTCACGGTAAATTGTAAATAAAGAAAAAAAAGCAGCTCAACCAGAGACTCTACGGAGACATTTAACTTGATCGTTTGTCCTTTTCCCACTATATTGTTTGTGTTTGTATCCGCAAACGGTGATTGTTTCCTGTGTTCAAGGTTGTTTGTAACTGTGTGTGTGAGCGCGAGAGAGAAAAGGAAGACGACACATCTCACTGTGGTGTAAATTAGCTTGTTGTATTCATCATTTATCCACGTTTCATTGTTAGTGGTTAAACTGCTGTTCGGCGGCGCTTTCCCTCGACAAAATGTCACTCCTTGACCTTCTCTGTTTGTAGAAACGTGCAGCATGCGGAGCTGAGCTTTCTTTTTGCCTTTGTGAGAAGCAAGAATAGCGGGACTTTGTACACGTATGATCCTGTGACCCGTACATACATTATACTCCCGTGTGAAGCTGAGAGTCAAAGAGATGAAAACACAGCCGACCCGGCTTTAGTGTGCCGCTCGGGGGGCTCGGAATCAAACAGAATGGAGATCGGAACATCTGGGATCATGGATGATGGACTGATGAAAGCTCTCACCGATCACATGGCTGTGGACAATAAGTCTTTATTGTACATCGGTATGTACGGATAAAAGTTTCATCAAACGATGCAGATGCAGCGTTTTCTGCTTTTAAAAAAAAAAGAACTTTGTGAAGCGTTTCTGTATTTGTCCTTGGCTGTCTTAAGTTATGTCTCCTCATCTCAACTTGATCTTTTTTTTTTTTGAACATCCCATCACTCTGCTCCTCTAACGGGTTTTCTCTCCATCCATATGTAGTAGGTTTTGCTACCTTTATAGAAAATCATTAAACTGGTGCTGACTGACTAATTGAGTTTGTTTATTGCAAATTTCTTTCTGGGTAGAGGAAGAAAAATATCTCATTAGAGGTGTTGGGAAAAGTTAAGGATTCTCTCTTTCAACATTCTGCTACAACCCGAGCAGAGGCTGTGCTTTGTGATCGGGTCGTCCTGGAGTACTCTTTTCACCGAGTCCTTGGAACACGCGTGACCTTACGTGAGTAATCCGTTTGTATCCTTGCCATTTAGAGCGCTTCAGTGGGAGCACAAGGCCACGTATGGAAGGCTGCAGAAGCACGACAAATTGAAAATGAAATCGTCTTCAAGTGGAGAACAAGGTCGGACTTTTGGCACAAGAAGCTAAAGTCTGAACTAAACACATGATTTTAGTCTTTTGTTTATGCAGCAAAGGTTTTGTCTGCGTCACACGGTTGACGTCGTGCCCTCTTGTAGCAGTTTTAAAAGTGTGTACGTTTTGTGTTAACAGAAGTCTTGCATTCAAAGGAAACCAAAAATCGGAGACCTCCTATCTCATAATTGTGAGCTATCAGGTTGTTTCCTGCTGCAGGAGCTTGCAGGCAGGTTGAGGGCGACCCAAACCTGTTGTGTTGCTGTAGAACCTCCGTCCTGGGAGATGGTTAGCTGATTAGGATGCCTCCAGGGTGCCCTTCTCTGGGGGTTTTTCGTAGACCTAGCACTCTTTGTACAGGTTACATATCTCATCTGGCCTGGGAATGCCTCGGGATCCCCCAGAAAAAACTGGAAAGTGTTGCTGAGGAGAGGAACATCTGGAATGCCTTGTTCAGTCTGTTGCTGTCCACAACTCAACTCTGGGTACGTGGAAGAGAATGGATGGAGAGTTTGGTTGGGCTGGTTTCTATCTAAGATGTTTCAAAGAGCAATGCATAACTGACACTCCAGATCATAATCAGGAACATAATGCACACGTAGACACAGTAGATTCTATATTAGGGCCATCGTTCTGTCAGCGTAAACAACATTATACACACTAAAGTGAAGATGTGGGAACATACTGACATCGAACTGGGCAAAGAACAGAACTCTAGCAAACCTGCAAGTTAGTCACATTTAGACAAAAAACTATACCTTGTGAACATCAGAGAATTTTTAACCCATTACACTGACTTTCTGCATGCACATGTGTATCCTGTGAAACTAGAGAGTTCACCTTCTTTTGATTTTTACCTCTTTTGTAAAGTATAAAGTGCTTTTGATAATACTGGCTAATCAGTCGGCCTTTTTCCAACCCGTCTGACTCATAGTTGGACGACCGTGAGGGCAGAAATAAGTCGTTGGGCTCCTAATGACCATCTTCTATACATGACAGTTTGATTATTATTGTTATTAAATAGTTTATATTTTACCTCAGTAGAGCAAATTTCTTGCAAATTTGTCTACTATGACTACCAGCCTTTGTCTGACTGCTTGTGTTTTGCAGCCGTGTTGTTCCCTCTTTGTGTAACATTACGCTCCTGGTTTTCTTGTAACTGTCAAACTATCACCATAAATGTGCCTTTTGTTATTAATTGGCTCGCACATCATAAACAACAGCAGTTAAAGCGATAGTTTGACATTTTGGGGATATTTGCTTTCTTGCCAAGAGTCAGGTAAGAAGCTTAATAAAAGCAAATCTGCCAAAATGTTCCCTTTCATTTTTAAGGCTTTTTACAGCCCTGATGTTGGAACAAAGTCACATAACACCAGAGGTTACACCACAGGTTTTTGGGAGACTTGATTACACAGGATCTTTTTTTTTTCCTCCTCTCTCTGACGTTTCACGACTGTAGATTAAAGCGTCTCTGAGAAAGTCAGCACGTTTGCAGCTCCAAATGGCTGCAAAAGATAAGTGTGTGAATATTTTAAACTTCAATACCCAGAAATCCTTTCAGGTGACATCAATAAGCAGAGCAACATTCTCATCTGTGATGCTTTACATCGCGGCAGCGCAGAGTAATGAAGGTGGAAGAGATCTGACACTGCTGAGTGCAGCTTTTTCTGGACAAAGTGTTGCTTTTTGCTGCCATATTGGATTTCACCCCTAAACTTTCATTCTTCATTTTCCTGTGACCAGAAAAGTCAACATGTCCGACTGTAGAAATTTATTTGGGAGAACAAGATGAATCCGTTTGCAGGAGCTGAACACTCGTCTTTGTTGCGGACACACTTCATGACTTATTCCCATAAACATAGTATATTTGTAACTTGAACCATCTTCATTCAGTGTGTTTGGATGGGTTTGACGAAGCAGCTGAAAAAGGAAACCAGTGTACGAATGTAAAAGCTGCAGTTCCTCGAATGTCCACTTGAGGCTCGCTCCGAAAAGGAGTCAACCCCAATAGATCCCAATGTTAAGATGTTCAAATTTACAGCAGAAATAACACATTTTTCCAGCAGGGTGCTGTATGCAAGGTCCATAGACTGTATAAAAGATGGATGTAGCAACCAGCCCTGAAAAATGAAGTCAACCCGGAAGTGTCAAAAACCTGCAATATCACTACGTCCGCTAGCTGCTGGCTCCACAAAGCCCTGGCTCCATAGACTGGAATTGGAAAAGAAGTGATCACAGATCATGAAATACTGCATTCCTACAGCTCAGGATTTTTTTCTTACTAGTTTTCGTAGTCAAATCCAGAGATCAGGTGGCCAATCTGAAAATAAATCAATACTGAATTTTTAAAAAATCGTCAACATTTTGCGGGGCAAGGGGCGTGGCTGGCTTGATTGACAGTCGGCAGCGACCATGCAGACGAAGTGAGCAGAAGGCGGTAAATGTGGGCGGGCAGAGAGGGCCCGCCTCTCAATCCGTCTGACCAATCGCTGCTCCTATGGCTCCGCCCCCCTCTGACGATTTTTGTGTCACTGGCTCCGAAATTCCAAGATGTCAACCAGGAAGTAGCAAAACCCTGGCTTCATTTTCTCAGTGCAGAAACCAACGGGTGACATCACTTCGTCCATCTTTTATACAGTCTATGGCAAGGTCTGATCTAAAAGTTTGGAGGCTGCACCTATAGAATTTAAAACCCATAAATGATTTAAATTTGGCCACCGTCCCCGTCGAAATAGTTGCACTTCAACAACATTTATAACAAGGCGTGCCCCAATGAGGTGTTTCTTTGCTCCTAAGCTGATTCATCTAATATTAAATATCCTAGAAAATACACACTTGAAGTATTGTGCAGTAGCTGTAGTACTTGGTTGAACCTCTAACTGTTTAATACTACAGCGACTAGAGCAGCTGGATCGTTCAGTGTTGGCAAACAGACTGGATTATGCGAGTTTCGCTAGTAAGGGGGCACCATGACAAAGTCTTCTCTGAGGCTTAATGACCTCTGGCCGGTGTAGAAGTGTTCAGTCAAGCTGGGATAGACAACGATGGTAACAAACCAGGGGCATAAACCACCGCTGTCCTGGTGGATCGTTTTACTGTGATTGGACTCAACTTCTTGGTAGTGACTGTTTGACTGGAATTCCATTTTGGAGAAGTAGTAGAAGAAGTCACCAATAGCCAAATCTGGCACATAGGGTGGGTGGAGAGCAACAATTATGCTGTTATGGCCAATAAATTGCACCCAATCGAATCACATGTTCTACCTCAGACACCTCAGGACGTTACAGTAAAACTCCACCAAGACAGTTCAACTCTGTAGGACTAAATCCTGGAACACAATTAATGCAAAAGAAATCCATGAGCATGTCCCTAATGCTTCTGACCTGAGTCTTGGAAACTGTGGGCTCTTTGACAGTCAAATCTGTCGTTTCTTCTGCTGATGGTGGCTGCAGACCCTCCTCTGGTTTTTCTTTAACGTTGAATACACACACACACTGGGACACACTGCTTCATCTGTCACTGTTTGTGTTCGTTCCTGACAGTCTGAATGTTGTCACCAGTGTGTCGTTACCTTGGCCTCTTCTTTGCATTTATTCAGGCTGCTTTCAGTCTTTCTTTGCCAGTTCATCCGTCTACCTGCCTGTTCACCTCTTCTGCGATTCCCTTCGTCCTCATCGTGTTTTTCTTTAGTCTATTTGGATCATTTTCCCCATCTTTGCCTTTCGTTGTTGGGTTTTGCTTATTTACTAGGATTCCAGCCACCTTAATCATTCCTCGCTGCACCTTGAGCTTCGTTAAAGTTCTCTTTAGTTTGCTACCAGCCCGTTGGCCTTCGGTTCTGCTTTCCTGATGACACGACATTATAATATTGTGCCTTAAAAATTGAGCGTCTAGCTAATGTACCTAGACTCTCAATAAAAAGAACAGTTTCTTAACAGTTTTTAACTTATTTTCTAGTCAGTATTAATTTACAGAAAATTACACTGTTTTACTGCATTTAACTCAGTTGAAAGTGTTATTTTTTTTGCTGTCTTTTCAGTTTTTGATAACAGAATCCCACACTTTTCAGAACATTGTTTTCTGGCTGCCAGATTTTTACAGCTTTATTTATTTTACTGTGTATTATAGTTTGTTTGCCAGAGAAGTATACTTGCTTTCCTACTGCAAAATGCAAACCAGATGCAGTAGTACATCCTGATATTATCTAGCATTTAACATACAGTATTTTAAAATATTAAATCTGTTTCTGGTGTGTTTTATAGTATGGTATTATTGATATTTAAACACACCTTCAGCTTTAAAATCGCTGCTTAGATAACCTTTTGGTGACGCCATGGAGGTCTTGTCCATCTTCGTTTTCAGTCGGAGGGATTTGTGTTTGAACTTCGCACCAAACGCCATCGAGGAGCTCCGTCTGATTGTGTTTGGAATAAATTAAAACGAGCTGCTGCAGCTTAGAAGGAAAATGTTCTGCTGCTTTGTGTAGCAGCAGCTGAATATAAGCGAAACAAAGCTCAGCACATGGCATGTGTTGAGCTTCTTTTCTTGAAAATAACTTCTTGGCTCACTGGGTTCCAGGAAGACTATTTTTGCACATTATGGCCATTATGTGAAATACGACTCGGGATAGTTGCACACCGACTCGACTCCTCGTGTTCATGCAAAACCACGGCGTGGATAGTTTTACCCTCAGGGCCTCCTAAAATATCCGTGAATGTGGTTAAAAAATGAATGTTGTGTTACACCGGGCGCTCTGCAGACTGACCTTTTGCTGCTGTTTGCATACAATGAGCCAAAGAGGATCATCACAGTGAAAGAACCCATAAATACACCTGATATATGGGAATTAGTGTGTATATCTCAGGTACATACCGTATTTACCACATATGTTTCAAAAATTGCGATCGGTGCTATCATATTTAACTAACACAGTACTTTTTTGTGGTTGTTAATTAGACGTCCATTTAACCTGCTTGCTGGAGGAGCCAAATGTCCTAAAACAGGCATTATTTTATGACAAACCTTTTGCTTTATGTAATAGAAAACAAGCCTTAAAGGTCCCTTATCTTCAGATTTTTTCTTGCATTTTGTGGTTGTTATAAACTTGACGGTGTAAAAAAAATAAAGCTGTTACGATATAAAAAAGTTTACTTTCCTATTCCTCAAGATCCTCCACAACTCTCAGTTCACAATGTTTGTTTACTTTCTCGAGCTGCTTCTGCTCACTTTCAAATTTCTCAAATGTTCTGCTGTTGGCTGCAAGAGTGAACACAAGAGTCTTCATGCACTCCTAGCATCTGAGCGACTGAAGATCCAGCTGTGGCTTATTTTTATTGTTAATCCTTAGTAATAGCACATTGTGAAGCTAATGTGGCTAGCATTACCCTTTGATTAAAGCATATTCCTGCAGGTTAGAGCTCTGTAGCACTCAGAGATGATGGAAACTTTAATGTACAACCAGTAAAGAAGGACTGGGTGTGTTCCATGTAGCCTGTTGAGCTTTTATGCAAGCCAACCTGAGCTTCTCTCCTGCTCTCTGTGCTCACAGTTACTTAATTTTATCACAGCTGAATTCCAAATAAAGCTGTTTTCATTTACATATTTTTTCTGTTTCCATTGTCAGACGGCAGAACGAGTATTAAATAGTGACTTCAACGCAGCCCATTAACGCACATGTTAACTAGCAGTCATTTAGGAGTCTTTTCTGGCTGTTGCTCTGCAGCTAAAGTGTAAATTTTATAGTCACAATGTTTTCTCGCAAACTCACAAAGTATATTTTTTAAAAGTAATATTTCCATGTCAAATAATGGTGAGAAAATATATATATATTGGGAGTGATTTCACATTTCCGTCGCTGTCAATCACAGACACAGAGATGGTCTTCTTCCTGAAGGGGGCGTGGTCAGCAGTAGCTCATTTACATTCAAAGCCACAGACACTGAAAACAGCCCATTTAGAAGACTGTATAAAAGATGGACGTAGCTGCCGTGACGTCACCCGTTGGTTTCTGCACTGAGAAAATGAAGCCAGGGTTTTGCTACTTCCTGGTTGACATCTTGGATTTTTGGAGCCAGTGACGCCAAGATCGTCGAAGGGGGGCGGAGCCATACGAGCAGCGATTGGTCAGACGGATTGAGAGGCGGGCCCTCTCTGCCCGCCCACATTTACCGCCTTCTGCTTGCTTCGTCTGTGTGGTCACTGCCGACTGTCAATCAAGCCAGCCACGCCCCTTGCCCCACAAAATGTTGACGATTTTTTAAAAATTCAGTATTGATTTATTTTCAGATTGGCCACCTGATCTCTGGATTTGACCATGAAAACTAATAAGAAAAAAATCCTGAGCTGTAGGAATGCAGTATTTCATGATCTGTGATCACTTCTTTTCCAATTCCAGTCTATGGGAGCCAGGGCTTTTTGGAGCCAGCAGCTAGCGGACGTAGTGATACTGCAGGTTTTTGACACTTCCGGGTTGGCTTCATTTTTCAGTTGCTTCGTCCATCTTTTATACCGTCTATGGGAGTTATACAGTCGCTGTGAAATGAACCATTGTTGTGGTGACGTGCGATTTTCATTAACTTTCTGAAAGCCTTTTACTAATCAAACTGCTTCATTGTTAAACTTTCTGCTCAAACTTTAACAACACCTGCCTCTGCTGCTGCGTAGCACGTGTCAGTCTCGGCCTTGGTTTTATTTTGAAGTTTCTCACCTTGTGGTGTTCTGGCTTCCTCCCTTTTAGATTCTTTGCCTCATTAGTTTCGCGTGTGTTTCCTAATTAGTTCTCTTTGTATTAATAACCCAGTCCTTCTCTGCTCACCTGTGTCCTTCGCTGCATCATGTCTTATTTTGGATTTTATTTTGTTGGGTTATTTTGGTATGTATTTTTTCATTTGGATTCTCCTGCTTCAACTCTACAGCTGCTCCTTATTATGGTCTGCTTCCCTGCAAGCCTTTATTCATCTCCAGTAAGTTTTATTAACGTCACTTTTCCTACTCAGTGTCTGGATTCCTGCATTTGGATAGTCTTTCCTGAAACTCATTGTGACAGTACGTATGACAATAATAAATACTGTAAGTTACATTAAGTTATATATTTTTGTGACACTTACAAGATTTATTTTTTACACAATAGATCACAAATACATGGATATCCACATATAACAATATGTAAATACAGCAGGTATTGCTGCTACCTTTGGGCATTTCTACATATTCATAAATGTCAATAAGATCACATATCCAGATAAAATATATCTTTACATTTGTGTGTATTGCGTTTTCAGATGGGGAACATGAAGATTGCTTGAATTCTAAGTTTTATTTCTGTTTAAAATCTTTATTATCACAAATGGATTGGAGGTCAAGGACAAGTTGGTGAATTGAAAATGGCACTCAAACAAAAAAAAGAGTGCATTTCAAATTAAGTTGACTATAAATTGTGTTGACTGTACAGTTTGTGAGAAGAAACAATGCACCGTGTAATATGAAAGAATATTAAGTGGCAAAAAACAGGATCACAGGTTTCATTTTCCTGAAATGCGGTGAAGGCTCAGACCAAACACTGAACCGGCGGTGCATGGTGTACGTGGGCGACAAACTTTCGTAATCATCTGCGTTGGCGTTAATCTGGTGCACCTGTCCTCCTCTTTAGATGCAGCAGCAGGTGAAAGGAGGCAGAAAAAAGCCCCATACATTAGCAACGAAAAAAGAAATGAAGCAAACTGAACGGATCATAAATGGAAGACTTCTTGCACCAACGTGGGCACCGAAAGAGCACAAAAGCATGAATACAACCTCAGCGGCATCTCGACTACCACGATGTTTAGTCCCAGGAAATTACCAAAAGGGTTTCTGACACAAAAATAAACCTTCAGCTGAAGAAACTGGATTTGGTGCATTTCCTGCAGGAGTGAATATAATAGTCTTAATGCACTCCCAGCATCTGAGGAAGTAAACACCCAGTGGATTTCTGTTATTACTGATAGCAATGTCCCCACAAGAATTGAAAATTGTTAGTTTTAGTACGTTGTGCAGCTAATTTGGCTAACGTGGCTAATGTGGCTAACAGGTCAGATCTCTGTGTATACTGGGAGACATCCAGAGATGGTGGAATAATTAGTTTGAAACTACAAAACAAAAGACTGGCGACATGCTGGACTCACGTCGACAGAAAAAAAGTACCGTAGCATGCTAAAGTCGTGCTAGCTGCTCTGTCAGGCATGCTTACAGTAGCCATGTTTCCATACACACTTTTATGTGCTTTTTTTAAAAAAAAAAAAAAGGTCATTGGAACAATAACATATGAAAAATACTTGTTTGTACAAGAGACGGAAACACTTTTTCAGAATAAGAATGCTAAGAATAATACCACATGTTGCTATTTAGAAGGCATAATGTTTAGCATGTTGAGCATTTTAGCTTTGTGTGTTAGCGTGCTAACATTTGCTAAGCGCAACGTGTGACTCAGGCTAATGGGTTAGACTTAGAGTTAGGCTTAGACTGACTTTATTAATCCCCAGAGGAAAATTCAGGTGTTACAGCAGCATGAAAATTCAACAAAGGGGGTAAACAAAGCAAAAAGACAACTCAGAATATTAGGGTATACAATGAAGGTAAAATAAGATGAAAATATAGAAATATAAGATAGAAAGAAACGTCAACAAAATTTACAAGAATATACAAGAGAGACACAGACATGTGCAAATGATATTGTGCTTAGATGCACAAATGTCGTAACTAGGGGCAGATAAGTTTACAGATGTGATGAATGACGTTAGAATGTAGTCCAGTATATAGAGTGGTGTCATCAGCAGGTAAAGTGATAAAGTCATGATGTGATCTGTCAGATGCATTGAAAAGTCTTACTGCTGTCGCATTTAAATGGCGCAGTAACCCAGACAACCACTGGTGTTGATTCGCTATAGTTTTTATACATTTTAAGGGAAATGGCCATTGACTCATGATTTCTGGCATATGGAAACAAATCCTTAAAAAAAAACTGTCTAACGCCACCATTCAGGTCGACATAGTCCAGCCTTTTCCCATTGTATTAGCATTCACTGTCTGACTTGTACAGCATCTTTATGAAAAATGAAACACTGACCTCCTGTAACGTTCCTTGGAGCAGCTCGGTTGCATCAGTCTGCTGCTGAAGCTGCTCCTCAGATTGTCCACAGTTTCATGGAGGGAGTGGGAGGTGTGGTCCATGATGATCAGCAGGATTGGTCAGCATCCTCTGCTCCACCTCCTCCTCCAGGGTGACCAACATGACAGCCAACAACAGACCGGGCTTTCCTGATGAGCCTGTTCAGTCTGCTGGCATCCTTCACCTCGATGCCCACAGCAAAGTAGATGGGGCTCGCCTCCACAGACTGATTAAACATCAGGAGCATGCATTGAAGGACCAGAGCCTCACTGGGTTTGTAGCTATTTGACTCCTGAGATATTAAAATTCTGACAGTGATTAGCATCCATCCTAAGGTTTAATATGAGCGTACAGTGGGATCTATCCTCAGGGTACCATGATCCTGTGCCAAACACACAGCCAGCACACCTACAACAAGCTAGCTTTGTATGATTTTATTTCTGTGTGTTTGTAGGAGCTCCCTCCAGCTGTAACTGTGAAGTGAACACAGAGCGTAGAGGTGAGAGTGTAGCTGTAAGTGAGCCTGGCCTTCGTTCATGCCTGCACTGTACTTCTTCATTGCAGTGAGACTCTCAGGTGAAAGACATGTATGCTATGCAGGAGTAGCTCACAGTTATATGGATGGGATTTTTTTTTCTTTCTTTCTTTTTTTTTTCTTTGCAGATGAATATTTCATCAGTGCCGGATGCCTCAGTAAACAGAGAAGCAGCTGCAGTTTATGGAGTGAAGACAAAGTCCCAGCAGAGCTCCTGGAGTTTACACAGTAAGTGCATGAGCACGTGTAAACACACACTCCAGCGGCCTGCGACAGCGACGCACAAACACCTGCAGACCCCCGCAAAGTGCCAAGTGCAACCGGATTGTTTAGGAGTCAGCAATCCGCTTCAAAAGGTCATTTTTTCCTTCCCACAGTTTCCTGCGTGTTTCCAGCAAACCTTCGGCTCCAGTGGCCTCAATTATAGAAAAGGTTCTTCTCAGGTTTGTGCTCAGAAAACTGCGGGTAGAAAATCTGTGTCAAAGTTCGTTATTTATTAATTTTGACCTTGAGGTGCAAATGTTTCTACCACAGCGGCAGCTCTCCTGCACATCAGCGCTGCAGTGAAAGGCAGGATTTTACAGCCACATAATGAAAGCGGAGCCGTATTGTAAGAGCAGTAATTGTGACTCTGGCTGCTCTATTAAAAATGATGAACTGCAGTGCATCTTTGTTCTGTCTTTTTAATTATTTTATGAATTAGTCGCACACGGGAGATGCAGATAAAGAAAAAATCCCTTTTTTTTTAGAAGTAAATTTAGTTTTTTAAATTAAGAATTACACCTAAAGTCTGTATTTGTCGAGTGGATTAAAGGATTTCGACCTAAAGTTTGCACCCAAACATACGTTTTTATTTACCTCCTTATCCTGGATAAGTTGCCAGACCCCCGCAGCAAACAACACACAGACAGAAAAGCATCTAACCTGCAGGAAATCAGCAGCTCAATATCTGGTGGTATCTCGACACAGTGAGAACAAGCAAACTCCACGGTAAAACTCTCCAGCCTGCCAGCCAGTATGAACCGTCTTTGTGAAATTAAAAGTGAGCTAATTATCTTAATAAGTCTGCGAGTCACTCACAGGCACGCCTCTGTCATCGGTAAGGCTTTAGCATTGTATTTATAGATTTGATGCATAATCTGGCAGTGAAATTAAACTATTTAATTACACAAAGGTCTATTAGGGTACATGACATATCTAATAATTACCCAGAATTTTCTTAATAGCTGTGAGAAACCTTTCTGTGGACAGTGGGCGATTTGCAGGATGACAGAGCGGCGTATGTGCGTGAAATGTTTCAGTACGCTGCTACGAAAAGGTAAAAAGCCGACGGTTCTAGTCGGCATTTACAGTAGATATGTGCGATATAGAGGAGCTACACGCTGTCGCCACTCCAGATCTACTGATCGCTACGTTTCTTTATAAATTATGCAGACGTATAGATCGTCTTTAGAGCGAAACATAAACAACTACACATGCACAGCATTCATGGAAAAGCTCATCAGAATGTGTTTCATTTTGATTTTTCTGACAGATTGCAAGTTGGATGTGCAACACTCTAAAATTCATGGTGCAATAGATTTTTTATTTTTTTTAAACCGTGAATTAACATTAAAAAATATGCAGTTTTGTGGCAACGTAAGACTTCAAACTTGCTGATGAACGTCTGGAGCTTCAAATTAAGCTTCAGCTGTATTGTGAAAATGACACTGATGTCAAAATTTATCCAGTCAAGCCAGAATCAAAAGTTCAACTGTTGCACGAAAATACCGACATGTTTCAAATAGTAATCTTGTCTTGTCGGACTGGATGCTTGTTTTTCCTGTGTTTCACATCTTTGTTGCTTCCTTTTGGTAAAGTCTACTATAAAGCAGTAAAAAAAAAAGTGTCTTTAAATCTTTTATACACCATGCAGCTAAAAAGAAGTGATTAAAAAATTAATTATATAAAATTAGGTTTCAAAATAACCTGCATTCTTTGCTGTGAAATGCTGAAGGTGCTCATAAACAGCTTTCATCCAAATAAAAAGAACCGTAATAACCAAGCAAACAGACCTGAGTCCACTTTAACTGAACCAAACAGGTGTGATGGAAAATCACAACCGGTAAATGCAGAATGTTTTCCTCACTTTGCAGCTGCGAACTAAGTTACTCGCTATAATAAACTAAACACATTTACCGCTGACAATGGAACTAGATGTCGGCAGCGCAGGTGGACAAAGACTGAGGACAGAG
>NW_007578150.1:81071-98985 GCF_000690725.1 Stegastes partitus | reverse complement strand
AGAGGTTAAAAACGGTCACAAAGTTGTAGTTGGTTAAGATAAATCCGTCTTTTTTCTCGACCAGCAAACTCTTAATACCAACTTTTGCCGTTGAGGGAACTGGTTCGAAATGTGGCACCTCAAAGAGCCTCGGTGGAAAAGCCGTATGAACGTATTTAAGTGAGAAGGCGAGTGTTTTACTGCTCGTGAACTCTGCTAAGATTTCTTCTTTCAAAGTCGACGACTCAACAGCATATGAGGAAGAGGCTGCTTTCAGGTTAACACATCAATGACTCTTCAGAAGGTTTTTCCTCTTTTCTGGCTGCAAGTAAAGCAGAAAGTGCAGCGAGAACAGAAGAGAAAGCTGCAAAAAAAAAAGAAAAATAAAATCAGAAAGTGTCACCTGTGCAGAAGCTTTTTCCTCTCAGGTTGTTTGCTTTGGAGACAACACTACAGTTTGAGGGTGCATTAAGCCGAAATGGGGAAGTGACAAATAAGGGGAGGTAAAAAGAAAGGAAAAAACAAAAACAGGATTCTCAGAGGATGCGAGGAAGATTATGAAGATGTATGCAAGGGAGGAGCGAACACAAGGGGAAAGAGAAGAAGAACAGAAAGAGAATGAAGGTTATACTAATGAATAGGAAGCAGGAGAGGTGAGGAAGAGAATGAGCCGGTGTCGGGGGATGTTTAAAGAAACATGTTTTGTTATACGGAGGGCGAAGAAAAAGCGGGCGTGCGACCTTGAGCGACCAAATCGGCGGCGACATGTAATTCAAGACGTTTTTTTTTTTCCCCTCCACACATATTGGTGAGGATGAGAATAGCGAACGGAGCTCGAGGCTCATTACACACGAAGGCGGATTGATCCAATGTTCACAACAGCAGTCAGATAAGCAGCAGGAGGCCGCTGTGTGTCTGTTAACATTGGTTTTCGCAGCTTGAGAAAGAGCGTGTTGCGGATATGTAAGTTCTGCTCATCTGTCTCCGTTCGATCTACTCGAGTGCGCGTTTAAGTGAGTTCACGTGTGTGTTCGGTGTTTCCGTTGCGGTAAATCCCAGCGACAGTAGCCCTGCTGCCCCAGCTGCGCCCTGACCTTTTCTCTAATTGACTCTAATCAATTGAGCGCTATCAAGCCGCTCTAAAGGGGGATGATTCTCCTCCTCGCTTGCTGCGTGCTCCAATCAAGCCTTTATCTGCTCTTAAAAGAGGGATGCCGCTAATTTGCCGTCCGCATGCAGAATTCTTGCCCAGAAAACATTAAAGCACCGATGTCCTCAACAGTTCTGACTCGACTCCCCGTGTGTGCTCCAGAAGTAACTCTGACACCATTTTGTTATTCCATATTCTTAACCTTCCTGCATCCTGGCGGGTAAAATTAGCTCGCGCTCCTCCTCTTCAGAAGCGACTGACACTAATTGCAGTGCAAATAAAAAGGTTAGTTTTTCACAGGAGCCAAGTTCTCGCCAGCTGTGTTGTTCTGCTAAACTTTGTCCTTGCAACATCCTCAAACAGCATTAACTCAGCCGACAAAACAACTCTCAACCCAAGGTCCACTTTCTCTCCGAGCTTCATCGGGCTTTTCAGCAGCGACGGGTGGTGAGTGGTGGTCCTTTAAGCATTTAGAATAATAAGATCTGATGAAGATGGTGTCAAAAGCTCCAGATCAAGCTATTTAGTGGTTCTTGGGCTCTGCGATTTGCAGACAGTTATGGAGCAGGACTGTTGTGGAAATTTTCTATGATCTACATAAAGTCCAGTAGTCCAAGTTGTCTTTGTTTTGTTTTATTCAAAGCTTTGAAGGTACAGGTCATACAGAATGCAAGCAGTCTGCAGGAGAGTACACATGAGTGCAGGCAGCGTAGTATTCTTATACATGTACAGGCGTGGTCTTTACTCCAACGGTAGTATAACAATCTCATGCCGGAAAACAACAGCTGGAGGTACAGGATGTACTCATCCACAGACATTAGAAGGCTAAACACATTGGATCAGACATCAAAAAGTCTAAACACATGGGATGCACAACTTCTTCTTCCCATGTATGGCCACTAATCTTTTACCTAGATGTTATGAGAACATATTTTTGGGCCTGTAACCTTTCCACTCAGCTTTAATGAAGCTTAGAGAAACTTGCTTTGACATTCTTCATGCAGATGCAGTATTTTTCCATTACAGGACTCAGTGCAAACATATATATGCAAGGAAGAAAGTCACATCTTGAGCCTCCAGATGCACCTCAACAGCGTGCACGACCTCATCTTTAATCTGAAAACGGCGATTTCATTTTGGAAAACAGAAGTCAGACAGTAACTTAAAAAGTTCTCCAAAGAAAACGCCACAGTAGGAAGACTATCCTCGCCTTATTTGTTAACATAGTCTCTTCTAACTTCAGTGCACTTGATTTTAAAGCTTCACCACCCTTCACGGCAGAAGGTCACATCTTGAGTCTCCAGATGCTCCTTAACAGCATGCATGACCTTCACTCTACAAATGGCAATTTCAGTTTGGGAAACAGAAGTCAGACGATGCCGGTGAGTAAGGAAGCTTAAGGATGCACCAGTAAACTGACCGATAACACTTTTACGCTTTGCAGAGAGTTTTCTAGCACATAGGAAGAGAAGCACCAGAAAACGCCACAGGACAAAGATTGTTCTTGCATTATTTGTTAGTTTTCTTTAACTTCATTGCACTTGGTCCACAAGCTTCAGCATCCCTTTACAGAGGAGGAGCACATCTTGAGGCTCCGTAACAGTATGCATGACCTCATCATCACTTTGAAAATGGAGAAGTCAGATGGTGCCAGGTCAGGTGAATAAGGAAAACAAAGCTTAAGGATGCACCAGTATACTGACTGATACCATTTTCAGGGTTGTTTTTCTGGCATAGAGACAGAAGCACCAGAAAACGCTACAGGAGAAAGATTGTTCTTGCATTATTTTCCAACATAGTCTCCTTTAACTTAACTAAATAAGTCCAATGATGTTCAAGCTTCACGATCCCTTTGTGGAAGAAGAAACTCACATCTTGAGCCTCCACATACTCCTTAACAGCATTCATGCATGACCTCATCATCACTTTAAAAATGACGACTTCAGTATAGGAAACAGATAAAAGTCAGACGGTGCCATACCAGGTGGATAAGGACAATAAAGCTTAAAGATGTACCAGCATACAAGGTGTGTCAGAAAAGTTCCAGGACTGGTGTCACAAAAGATACACTTCAAACCCAAACTACCAGTTTTACCCTTCAGATGATCAACCAGCACGTCTACAAAGAGATCCTGTGGTGTTTGCTTCATTCAGTGCTTGAGTAGAGCTGAGAGTTGTGGCAGGACAAGTCGTGGCTGCTTCACCATGACAACGCGCCTGCTCACAACGCCCTGAACATCTGACAGTTCCTGGCTGAGAAGAACAACGCCGTGCTGGACCAACCTCCCTACTCACCCCACCTGGCTCTTTGGGGTTTTTCCTCTTCCCCAAGCTCAAGGGGGTCATCAAGGGGACCCGTTTTGAAGACGTGGACGACATGAAGATGGCTTTGATGACGGAGCTGCGGAGAATTCCAGGAGAGCATGGCAACGTGATAGAGAAGGCTGTGAAAGTGCGTTAGATTCCAGCAGGATTACGAAGGGGAAAACTTGTAGTTTGGATTTGATATATATCTTTTGTGACACCAGTCCTGGAACTTTTCTGACACAGGCAATGGCTCCTTAAGGATATAAGCATCTGGAACTCAGAACTGATGAAGCCTCTTGGATTAGAGGTGAAACGTCCTCAAGAAACTCAAGCAAGTCCAGTTGCTATAATTAAACTACGAGAATAACCACGAACTGGATGACTGAGAATCTTCACAGGCATGTTTTCTGACACCTTTTGTAGTCTCTTTTAAATTAACTAAATAAGCCCAGTGATGTTCACGATCCCTTTGCGGAAGAAAAGTCACATCTTAAGCCTCCAGATACACCTTCACAGCATCCATGCATGACCTCATCATCACTCTGAAATATGTCGCAAATGGGATTTCAGTTTGGAAAACAAATCAAAGACGTGGCAGGTCTGCTGAGTCAGATGCATGGAGCAACAGTTCAAAGCCACATTTAGCTGCTTCTGCCACCTGTGCTGTGTGGACGGGCATATTTGAGTCCTTGTGGTCAGTAGTAAAAGGCTTTCTAGTGTAAAATTCTGCCCCAAAATGGGAGTTTCACACCTTGTTTCCAAGTGAGATTGAGAACTTTCTGACGTACACTAATTTGTGTGTTCATCTGCTTGTGTGAATGCACTTTTTTTGTATTTGGTGTTCGACCTACCTGCTCTACGCTTGTCTTGGATGCTGCTGATACTTTTGAGCTGTAAATTTAGTGGCAAAAAAAAAAAGCAGTGGAGGTACAGTATAGTCTCATCACTGTAGGAAACTGCTTTAACTGCCACACGAGAACAGCAGTTGTCTGATACATTTCTAACAGCTCAGCAGAGTCACCTACAGCTGTGGACGGTAGCTGCTGTGAGGTGTAACAGTACCTCTTCCTCCTCCTCCTCCTCCTCCTCCTGGATGAACACACATACACCCACATGGAGAACGCTTGTGTGACATTCAGTCCCTCCTCTGGCGCTCACACTGGGAGCCACTCGATCCCTGATCAATACTCTGCTTTCTGCCTCTGCGCTCGCACACTGTACTGTTTCTGTGCTCTATCCAGCCGTAATGGTGGAAATCTGAAAGCCTCCCTTCCCCCTCTGCAGCCCTCTCTGTTCTGTCTGAGTCCAGCTATTATATCCGTCGCTTTCCTTCATCTCGCCATCAAATTATTCCATCTCGAGGCCTCCTGCTCGACTACCAAACTTTTTTTTTTTTTTATCATAAACTATGATTATTACAAATGTTATCTGTGCAATTTCGTATTGATAGATCAAGTACTTTCTAAGGATTTTTCTATAGTTAACAAACGACTGCATGTTTTTTGCACGTTGAAATTTGAGGCTGCTTGAACGACAATATCTCAGGAACCCTTAAAGATCAAATTTTCACTCTACTTATAATGAAACTGATTCAGAATCTGCAATATTGGACAAGTAGATCAAATAACCTCTGATTATGGGTGAGTTGAAATATGAAAAGAAAAATCTATATATTTTCTGAACAAACTGTAGCTGCATGTCACAATATTACAAAACAAAACATAAAGAATACTTTATGATATGAAATACTTGCTTACAAAAATAAATAAAAAAGGTATCTTTGCTAATAGCTGATTGAGCAAGTACGAGAAGTTGTACCACAATAACAAAATATTGCCAGATGATCCAAGTTTTAAAATGGTTCTCCAAGGAGTTATTCCACCTCAAATCATCAGGAACCTTTAGCTCGATCACCTCCCATTTGCTGGAAACTTTTTCATCATAAGCTGCTATTATTTAAAGTGGCATTTGTGCAATTTTAGATTGATACACTATGTTGCCAAAAGTATTCGCTCACCTGCCTTGACTCACATATGAGCTTAAGTGACATCCCATTCCTAATCCATAGGGTTTAATATGACGTTGGTCCACCCTTTGCAGCTAGAACAGCTTCAACTCTTCTGGGACGGGTGTCCACACGGTCTAGGAGTGTGTTTATGGGGAATTTTGACCATTCTTCCAGAAGCGCATTTGTGAGGTCACACTGATGTTGGACAAGAAGGCCTGGCTCTCAGTCTCCGCTCTAATTCATCCCAAACGTGTTCTATTGGGTTGAGGTCAGGATTCTGTGCAGGCCAGCCAAGTTCATCCACACCAGACTCTGCCATCCATGTCTTTATGGACCTTGCTTTGTGCACTGGTGCACCTTCATGCTAGAAGAGGAAGAGGCCATCTCCAAACTGTTCCCACAAAGTTGGGAGCATGGAATTGTCCAAAATCTCTTGGTATTCTGGGTTCCTTTCACTGGACCTAAGGGGCCAAGTCCAGCTCCTGAAAAACAACCCCACACCATAACCCCCCTCCACCAAACTCTACACTTTGCACAATGTAGTCAGACAAGTACCGTTCTCCTGGCAACCGCCAAAAGCCAGACTCGTCCATCAGATTGCCAGATGGAGAAGCGTGATTCATCACTCCAGAGAACACGCCTCTACTGCTCTAGAGTCCAGTGGTGACATGCTTTCCAACACTGCATCCGACGCTTTGCATTGCACTTGGTGATGTATGGCTTGGATGCAGCTGCTCTAGCATGGAAACCCATTCCATGAAGCTCTCTGTTCTTGAGCTAATCTGAAGGCCACATGAAGTTTGGAGGTCTGTAGTGATTGACTCTGCAGAAAGTTGGCGACCTCTTCGCACTACACGCTTCAGCATCCGCCGACCATCAGTTTACATGGCCTACCACTTCATGGCTGAGTTGCTGTCGTTCCCAAACACTTCCATTTTCTTATAATACAGCTGACAGTTGATTGTGGAATATTTAGGTGCGAGGAAATTTCACGACTGGACTTGTTGCACAGGTGGCATCCTATCACAGCACCATGCTGGAGTTCACTGAGCTCCTGAGAGCGACCCATTCTTCCACAAATGTTTGTAGAAATAGTCGGCATGCCTAGGTGATTAATTTTATACACATATGGCCATTGAAGTGATTGGAACACCTGATTCCGATAATTTGGGTGAGTGAGTGAATACTTTTGGCATTATAGTGTATGTCAACCTTTCGAGAATGAACTGCCAACTTAGTTTGTAGGACTTTTCGTTACAACTGTTTTTTGTTTAAAATTTCAACTCACCGATAACTGGAGATCATTTGATGTAGTTGTCTGATATTGCAGATTGTGAATCAGTGATATGATGAGACAAAAACATTTCAGTCTTTTATCTTTAACAGTTCCTGAGACACTGTTGTTTAACACTAGCCTCAAATTTCAATGTGCCAAAAGTTATTTTTTGCAAACAGTTTTATCTCAGAAGGTATTTCATATATCAAGCTAAAATTTCACAATTATCTCTATAAGTGTTTGTATTTTATGCTAGAAGGATTTCAGGCAAATCAGAGATGGTTGAGCAGAGACCTAATGATTTACGCTGGAGTGACGCCATGCATACTTTTGCTATTTAAATGTGTGTTTTGTCTACTCGTTCATTTGTTGCAGCCGGTTATTCGAAAGCCGTGAAAACAGCTTTCATGATCGCTGCTACAGTCCAGCTGAGCCGGGAGGGACACAACTGATCAAAGAGGGGTTGATGATGAAGTGTGTGAGTGTCGGCTGTTGAGATCAAGAGTGTATAAAAAAAAAAAAAAAAAGAATGTGAGAAAGTGTGCATGAATATCCAGGTACGTGTGTGAAGGTATAAAGTGATGGAGAGTTGAAACAAAAAAAGTGAGAGAAAAGAGCAAAGAGTGTTCATGTGTGCGGCGTTTGTGTATATACGGGTTAGTATAAGGTGGCTGTGATTAATTTCCCTCTGTAGCCGTGGCTCTAATTCCCGGTTGAGGTGGGAATGGTCCCTGAAAGAGTCCCAGTGGAAATCACAGTAGGCAGGCAGGCAGACAGCAGCTCTGAGAAACACTGATGAATTATCCATAGAAAGAGAGAGGAGGAGGAGGAGGAGGAGGAGGAGGAGGGGATGATGGTGAGAAGAGCAAAGGTAGGAGAGCAAACAAAGGCAGGTAGAGAGCTGAGGGAAAAGAGGAAAAAAAGAGAGAAAAGGGAAAGTAAATCAGTAAAATCGCAACGGGCGATAGAGGAGAGCTGACGGACGGGGAGGGAAGAACCACAACATGTTTCCCCTCCTGGAAAACTCACACTCGGTGCTCATTCGCCCCCCAGTGTGTGTTTATCCTCGCTGGGAGTCGCATCTGTTTGGAAAGTATAAATCTTCAGGCTGCTGAATTCCCTCCAAAAGCCAAGCGAAGGCAAGAAATCCACCCCGGAGACGTTTCACCGCGGAGAGCAAAGGTCAAGCAGAAACCGACAACAAGCTGCAATCTATAAATGTGCAGGAAATTATGAGTATTAGCATTTGTTAAGTCGTTTCCATGAGCTAAACATGTGACACTTATCATACCAGCAGCAAGGAGTGTAGTTCAGCACATTTACACCACTGAAATATAATTGTGTGGTGGTTTTGTTTTACTTGATCTCCTCTACATTTCTATTTACATTAGCCCCGAAGCCTCAGGCGATGTTTTTTTCCTCCCTTAAAAAAAAAATCAATCAGGAACTCAACTGTAACGCTAAAATGAACAACCGTGGGTTCTATTAATTAGAGGCAACTGACATGTTTATTGCTGCTGAATCCAAACTGTAAATTAGAGAGTAAGTAAGTTTACAGCAGAGCTTTCTCGCACAAAAATGGAACATACGACCAAACTGCATTCTCAGTTAGCTTTTCAACATGTTCTCTCCTGGATTTTGTTCCTGATTTTTTTTTTTTTTTAAAAACATCAATAATCAGCTAATCCTTAGTATTTATTCTATCATTGTACCGTCAGTCCTTTTCTACCAGTAATCACATCAGATGGGGCAGGGCTCCATACATGTTGTTAACATGTTGTATTTTTACCCAAAGCATGATACTTTCCCCAAACCTAGCCAAGCGATTTTAATCAGAAACGTTACAGTCGCCGCTATAACAGTCCAGAACAGAAATCTATGGGAGAATTCTGACATGTCAAAAGTGACAGCTGTATGACACGTGTCCCTTCAATATGGCCGACTGTCTGCTTTGTAACAGCTAAACAGGGAAACATCCAGCCAGTCTTGTTGCTGCACAGACTCAATGTTGGGAAACTGTTTAGTAAAAGTATAACCTGCAGGGAAAACCACGCTGGAGCAAAGTCACCAAACTTTTTGATTTATCAGATTTGACTGGTTCCAGTTCTAAAGTCCTGCTAACGATCGTATGTGTATGTATATAAATATGCATATATGTTTGCAGACACATATATAAAAATTAGGGCTGGGACTTTAACGCGTTAATTACAATTAATTATTAACAGAAAAGCTAACGCGTCAAAAGAATTAACACATTTAATTGTACCTTTCTCAATGCCCTGATATCTGGCACACCTGATGCTCACACTTGAGCCAGTAGGTGGCGCTTATGCACTTAAAGTTCGTTTGCCAGCTGCGAAGAAGATGCACGAGATGCTTGGCTTGTTGGGCAGAATGTTTTTATTTCCTATCAAGGCCTAATGCTGCGTGTCCACAGGGGCGGTTTTGGCAAAATGTGCCAAATTTGCATAAAGTTGTCACTTGTTGTAAGTCAAGTCTGATTTATGCAAACAAGCTCCCAGGCGACGCTTCACCTAGTTGCTGGAAACCCTCCGCAACGCTCCAGAACATGAGGGGGGAAGCGTTTCACTACACAATGAATGGGAAGCGAGAAAGATCCTGTGTGCAAATTGTGCAACAATAAGACAAAAAACTCTTAAAATGTTGAATATAATCGCTCTAATTGCACTTTGATTTTGCACTAATCTGTGAATGTTTATGTTGTTTAGGGTCACGTACACGTCTATTCATTGATTTAGTCGTCAACCAAAATGTATTTGAATTGGAAAACTTTGCTTATTGTGTCAAATATTGCTATTCGACAAAATAATGTGATTAATTTTGATTAATTAATTACAAAGCCTCTAATTAATTTGATTGTTTTTTTAAATCGCGTATATATCCATCCATCCATTATCTATACATCGCTTTTGATTTATATGTGTCAGATATTTAATGTTTTAAATCGTTTAATTCCATTTAAATGTAATTTTGTGCCACACTCTAACAAGTAATTCGAGGAACCTATTCCCATCACTAAATTAAACACACGGTTGCAAGATAGGAAATCTAATTTACTTATTTAGCTCAACTTTTTAGGTTTCAGCAGACATTATTTTCATGGCTTGGGTTCATATGTTGGTAACTGCAGCAGCTTAATATTGTGTGTAAGTTAAGCTCACGTTTCTGCGTTAGTTGATTTAAAGCTAAATTCAAGTTGAGGTAATTTAATGCAGTCGGATTTATAACTGAACTTTTTTCTCACCGTCAGTTCAGGATTAAATTCCCCTATCTTATCTTAGGATGTCTAAACAATTTCAGACAGTTAAGCCTGATAATAAAAAATACCTCTGACTGTAGAGGAAAAGCTAATTCACCTACATCGACGTAGTTTGATGGTGAATATAATTTTTTAATTAGAAGTTGCCACAGTTTAACGTTTCCTTCAACGTTTTTGTTGAACTCAAACATCCTTATTTGAAAAATTCCATCAATAGTTTGCATCTACAACCTACAAATGGAATTTAATACGGCAAAAATACAGCAGACTTTTAAAAAAATCTGTAGTTTGGTCCGTCTTGACAGAGGAAACTCTTCAAATCTCAAACCACATCAGATACTAAAGTTGGTGTCTTTATATAATGTCAGCTGGCTTTGCTCTCAAACATTGATAGTAGATGGATACGACTCTGCTTCTCTGAGTGCATGTGTTGCCCTCTAATGGCCTTCACTTCAGGTGGTACCTCATAGAAAAGCCCACTAAAAGGTAATCCATCTGTAAGTACAGGACCTCGAGGAGATGTACACGGTGACCTTCAGCGTGACAACAGTTAAGCTTCACTGTTGTTAGTTACTATTTAAACGCCTTTTCCACGGCGGACGCTTTGACGTGTCACAGCAGGAGAAGCGCAGGTGCGACTGGTAACAGCAGGGCAGTGATTTCTCTCTTTTAGCAGTCATTTAATGGACATCTTTGCACAGTGACAAGAATGTAATTAAACCACATCGTTGACCCGCGGTGTGAATCATTTCCAATAGAATGTGTTTGACCAAGTAATAGTTGTTTACAGCTCTCTGGGTATTTCTGCATGACCTCCAGTCCTACAGAAATACATTTGGCGCACTGTTATGCTTCATTATTATTACATTTAAAAGTTACATGCAATCTGTCATCGCGTAATACATTATGGATCTGTAATGACTTTGTTATGAGGGTGTTACCCACTCAGTTCCTTCAGAAGGCACTCACAGCCTCCAGCCCCTTAGAAGATTATTATATCATGATAATTTTGCCTGTAATGAACTCATAAGCTGCTTTTAATGTCTAATGACCAGCGCCGGGAAGAGAAGGGCACGGGCATTTACTAAAATACAGGACATGAGGTATTGTGCTCCCGTTAGAGCTCTATAGATGTGACAGCAGGAATCTTTACAGCCTGCCGTGGGGACGTCAGGTATATCTTTAGAATTAGCTCAGGAGGAAATAGTGAGCGCAGGTACGTCGCTGTTTTATTCCTGGACCTCCAAGACAAATGCTTCACCAAACTATGCCCCTGACACCTCCTTATTTTGGATGCTGCCACCTCCACAAGACGCCTTTTTTTTTTTTTTTTTATTTTCTGCTCAAATCCCCGAACACAAATCCTTCCACTCCATCCGTTATGTACACAGGAATATGGCTGCAAACACACACACACCACCCAGATAGGCTTCACCCTCAGCCTTCCTGCTCAGCCTCACCAAAGCATCTTCCTTGTTTATGCCTCGCCTCATACATCTTCCCATGGCACAGAGAGCCCCGCAAAATAAATAGTCCTTTGAGTATTGCGGCAGGATACTAGGTCAAACTATTAAACTGGTTCTGACTGCCTCTATTGGGAATATTGGCCTTCCAGTAGTCCCAATCCCCGGATTAACATAATGCCTTCCTTCACAATGATAAACCGCATTCAATATTCAAAGCTGATACTTAAGGTTCCCTCTTTTAAGGGCAGAATAATTCAATTCTGTTTATGTGTTGTCATGTGCTGCTGTCAGAGGCTTCAAAAATCCATCAGCAAAGATTACGTTTGCATCCTCGCAAGGAATGTTTATTCAGTGCTGCTGCTGAGCGCGGATCATGTGGGCCAATGAGAGACTGTCCTCGCCAGAAATAAAGAGTCACCAGTAAAAAACACAGTTTCACTACATTTCTAACCAAGAATCAGAAAATAAGATTGACACCACTATCTAGTCTGTCTAATTGGCAACTTAGCTTAGCTTAGCTTAGCTTAGCTTAGCTTGGCATGAAGCATGAGGAAGCGGCCGGTCTCGTTTTGTCAAAAACAATAAATTGCCTTCCAGCAACTCTGAAGCTTTCTAAATAAGACAAATCTCTTCTGTCTAATTAGTCACTGCTGTCACTAAGTGCTTGCTCAGAGGAGATCTTCAGATTTGTTTGGTCTTAAGTATAAATTTTAAATGAGTCTGATGATTTGATATAGTATAGGGTAGGGTCTTAATATTTAAACTTTTAGGTAATGCTAATCTCATTTTTCTATTAGAAAACAACTTTTCTCTCTGCCAGTTGTTCTAAATGTGCCACATACACAGCAGCCTTCTTTTTTTTGGTTTGTTTTAGCTTTGTTTTGGTCTCCACCAACCCATGTACAAAGAATCTGCTTTAGCTGCTCAATGCTCAACAGTATTTATCAACTTATCACTGACTTTGCTACCACTTTGTGCTCAGCTGGAAGTGTACAGTTTTTTAGAACTCTTTCTACCTGCTGAATATGCTAAGGTTAGCTTTATGCTAAGCTAAGCTCACCATATTCTGGCTTTAAATTCTTATTAAACAGACAGACATGAGAGTGGTGTTAATCTTCTTGTCCAACTCTCAGCAACTTGGACATTTTAGCTATTTCTTTATTTAAAATGTCTTTATTTAAAATGACAGTAAAAATGTTAGAACCAGAGCTACAACATTAAAACCAAACAACGGTTTTCCTTCACCAGGGCAGCTGTTTCTACTTAATCTCAGAATAATCAGCTAAATCTGTTGCTCTCCTTGGCCTTACAACACTTTATAGCATCTTTTAGCTCATAGTTTAGCTGCTCGTTACTGTTTTGGTTTACTCCCAGTCTTCTCATGGCACCAGCAGTTCTCAAAGAAAAGGTTTTAAAAACAAACTGCACACTGTCTGCCGAGCACCAAAAGGTAGCAAAAGTAGTGACATGCTGGTGAGTAATTTTGAGCATTTAGCAGCTAAAGCAGATAATTCTTTCAGGGGTCGGTGGAGACCAAAATGGAGCTAAAATAAAAATAAAAATGAAGTCGCCGTTTTTGTATAGCACATTTAAACAGCAACAAGCATTGAGCCAAATTGCTCTCCATTACATATTTACCTTACAAGTTCAAATAATAAAGTTATAACTAGCCCCATCGGTATCGGCCGATACTGGTGTTTTTTCCCCATATATCGGTATCGGTCCAACGACGAACTTTAGCCGATGTGAAATACTGATGATTGTCTAACATTAGCGCCTTCGTCTCTACATTTGATAGTGATGTTATTTCACAGATGTTTTTACTTAAATGATCCTGGACTTGAACGTTAAATATGTTAAAATATGTTTAACTATGTTTTACTTTTGTTACGTAATAAAGAAGACTATGTGGTCTAATTTGGGCTTCTTTTGAATAATTTTCACATTCTTACAGTGCTTACTTATGCTCATTTTTCGGTGTGAATAAAAATTGAATATCGACACCGGTAATATCAATTTTATGGCAATAACAGAAATCTTAATATCGGATGTTGGTATCGGCCAGAAATTTTAATATCGTGCATCATGAGTTCGAACCCAACAATATACATTTTACCAAACGACCTGATTAATTTAGAAATTAATATTAAGACTCTAAAGTTATACACTACATCAGATTACCAGATTTATTTAGAAATTAAGATTAAGACCATATGATATTGTATGCTATACCAAATTCCCTGACTAATATAAAAATTCCAAATAACACCCAACGAATCCCAGAATTCCCTTTTAGGAAGCGCTTGGCAACAGCAGTGAGGTAGAACTCCCTTATTCTGTCAAGTCTCACATCTCACCAGAGTGTATCTTCCAGTTTTTTAGTTTAAAACTACTAAAGTGAGGGTTAATTTCACTATGACTGTATTGTCAATATATGTAGGATTATCTGAAAATCAATGTCCCCGTCAGGAAGAAAACTCTCTGCGTCTGAGTTTGAGCTGGATGACTATTGATTAGTTCGGTGTTACATAGCAACCGGCTTGTATTCTCACTCACTTGTAAAGCTTGAGTGGATAAGTAGTTGTAAAGGAAGCATGAGGAAGGGAAGAAATAAACATCTTCATATCCTAACAGCTGTTATTTTACACCAGTTTATAGCGACCAAAAAAAAAGGATTTTCACCATATGGCCCAAACCTCCAAATGAATGTTAATGCTGCTCCCGAACGGCTCGATGTGCAAATAAGCAACTGCTTGCTAATCATTAGTTCACCATTATAACTCCAAAGGTGATGACATGCCAGTTTTATGCTCACAACTTGTAATCAGTCGTTGCAGATTTGACCACAGATGTAGCAGACGGTCATTTCGGCTGTTTTAGAACATTTAGGATGGATTTAATGAACTCGTGTTTCACTCAAACCCCAGTCATGTACGTTCACATTTCAACACTCGCTGTTTATTTAGTCAAAATAAGTCTATTATTTTCACTGCTACACTGCAGCCCTCTATCAGACACGTAACTCTATCCTGTCTCTGTGAATGTCGAATCCCTCTTGAACAGTGTTTGTGTGTCTCTGGCTCAGCTCTGTTTATTGATCGTTGCACCACCATCATCCACAGTCCCTGCTTAACTCGGCAAACATGCATCTTTACGCTTATTTGACCCGTTAAAGTCATTTTCTTGCTTTGTTTAGTGGAGGTGAACCTTTTTTTTTTTTTTCCCCAGACCTAGATGTGCACAACCTTGCACCAGTCTTGTTGTATAGAAGCACAGTTTATGCAGGACTGCTTTCAGTAAAGATTGATTTCCACTCAGTAATGAGATCACGCACCCATAATGTCGTCTTTCCAGTTCGGTGGCATCAATTCCAAACAAACTTCAACACATATAAGTCTCTACATTCAGTGAGACGGGGGTAAGAGAGACTGAACTGTTCTCGAGCAAAGACGATAAACATTCTCTAATCTGATAAATTTGTCTTCCCTGGTTTAGGAATCAACCTCTTAAGCTAATTCTTTCAACACCGGTTGGATAATAGAACAGAAACTCCCATCATCAAGTTAAAGTAATCCTTTTCTGCAGCTGTGTTTTTGATGATTGATGGATTAAAATGTACTTCCCAACCTTTTCCTGCAACCTACAGCTCGCTTTCACTGCCTTAACAGTTACTTTGCTTATTAAAAATCATACTGTTGTACGAGGGGAATTGGATTTGTAAGGCTTAAAAACAGACTAACCAGGGGCCAGTCAGAGTTCAGACAGGCATCGATCCGCCGCACAAAGCTCTTTAGGTTTGGACTCTTGGTAAATTAAGAACTAAATCTAAAGAAACGTGGCTGACTGAGCAATTGCATCAAACGGACCTGCTCTGTTCACCCCAGCTGAAAATGTCTTTGGAGGAAGTCAGCGGGTATGAGGACGTTTAAAGAGAGTCACAATACCAAAATCTATCCCTAAATCTTTAACGCTGACCTGTAGCAGAGTTCAGATGCTGTGGCTTCTTAATGGTGTCAGTTTCAGGTCAGTTTCTTTGGGCAAACGACAAACAGCTGATGTCCTGACTCTCACTGCACTTGATTGAAACTCTTTCTTTCTCGCTCTTTGCTCCAAAACATGTTAGAAAAACACAAAATTACAACACGTTTTTCTTTTATTTGTCACTTAGTGCCACTCCAGTTGCCATTAGCTGTGAGTTAGCCTTGGGTGTTGGGTGGCTAGTGGTCCATGTCCAAAGGGGTGTGGTTGGGAACCATAGACTGTATAAAAGATGGACGTAGCAACCGGCCCTGAAAAATGAAGCCAACCCGGAAGTGTCAAAAACCTGCAATATCACTACGTCCGCTAGCTGCTGGCTCCAAAAAGCCCTGGCTCCCATAGACTTGAATTGGAAAAGAAGTGATCACAGATCACAAAATACTGCATTCCTACAGCTCAGGGTTTTTTTCTTATTAGTTTTCATGGTCAAATCCAGAGATCAGGTGGCCAATCTGAAAATAAATCAATACTGAATTTTTAAACAATCGTCAACATTTTGCGGGGCAAGGGGCGTGGCTGGCTTGATTGACAGTCGGCAGCGACGATGCAGACGAAGCGAGCAGAAGGCGGAAAATGTGGGCGGGCAGAGAGGGCCCGCCTCTCAATCCGTCTGACCAATCGCTGCTCCTACGATGCCCCCCTACGATGATTTTTGCATCACCGGCTCCAAAAATCCAAGATGTCAACCAGGAAGTAGCAAAACCCTGGCTTCATTTTCTCAGTGCAGAAACCATCGGGTGACGTCATGGTAGCTACGTCCATCTTTTATACAGTCTATGTTGGGAACAAGGGGTCACACCAGCTCCCACCACTGGACACTTGTTGGATGTACAACTCAGTAGTTTCACGATAAATCACTAATAGATGACAAATAATCTTGCAATTGGTGCAACACGAGCTACACTTGACTGGATAAACGCTTAACTCAAGGGTTATCGAAAACTTTCTCTTATTTCAAAAACAATTCACCAAAATGTGTTTCTGAAAACATCTGAGGCGAGAAAGTCTCCATTTTAAACTGACGACTGCTAATCTTTTAGGGGTTTGAAGATGTGTCGAGTCATGCCAGTCACCACTGATTTACGTAAAACTGTTTAAATCTCAACTTCATGCAAATAAGGAGCGGCCACGTGGTGTCCCGTCTCTTGAAATGCATCATAATGCTCCCAGAATCCATTGCACGAATGCTTACATAGGCAATGAATGGAAAGCCTTGATATGACAGATCTACTGGGCCAAGATAGGATGAATTCTTAGGAATAATTACAGCGACCAATAGCTCTTTAAACAATTGTACATGTGATTTTATCTGGCCTATTTGTTCCACCTTTGCTGCTTTCATGACCTTCCTTAAAAATGACCATTTCTCTGGTGCGGTGCATGAAGATCAGGAGCCTCTGACGAAGTCTTATGCCTCATTTTGAACCGCTTAATATTTTCGAAGGATTTGTAGTTATTTAATACCTTTAAAGAAGTCCTTGTTCGGCAATTCAGCCACTGCAGCGGTGCACTCTGTTTTTCCGTACTTGTAAAGATTTTCCTCCCTCCTAAACGCTTTCAACAAAGCAGAATACACCAAGGAGATACTGCAGACACCTTCTTTTTCATCCATTTTGACCTCAAAAGTTGGGTCTTTTGAGAGCTTTAAGACCACAAGCGTACGTGGATGTAATTGTAAAGTAAACTTAGTGTCCAAAGTAAGACTTGATTCAACTCAGTGGTTTGTTTCAGGATGACAGATGTTGGCTTTCAGAGTTTTATTTACCATCTCAGCTGAGAAAAGGTACAGAAACATTGACAGAGAGGCTTTCTTAAAAAAAAAACTGTCAGATTGTCATTTAAAGTGCCTTTGAATGACAAGTTATTTTCAGTTAGATTTTTCATCTCAATGTACCGAATGTTTAAAAAAGTCAATGCCTGACCATTTTATATTTGTCAGTTTTGCAAATGTATGTTATTAAGTAACATCTGGGTGCAGAGGTAAGATTAGTTTTTGAGTGAAGAATTCTTAAAGAAGATGGGGTCGTGTTGGTTTTTGCATTGTTTTCTTTGCAGCGAACTGTGGAGAAATGAAGTGCTATAACTTGGGAAATAATGTAGCTAGAGTCCTGACATTTTGCATGTTCATTGATTTGTACATGTGGTCTTCAGTAGTACGACCCTGCTTTGATAAAATAACACAAACCAGTGATATGATGGGGCAAATTCAATGAAAAAATGTCCAAAAGTTCAATATTCCACCAACCATAAAACCTTCATTTTCTACTTTTCGACTGAATTTTTCTCCCTGTTATTTCCTTCAATAGGTGCTTTAAAAATATAGAATATGGTGCCAATCAGAGGTAAACGTAATATTTAAATCACATTTTTTGCATTTATGTCCAACATTTTGAGCATGCATCGAGCAGGT
>NW_007578150.1:72184-80120 GCF_000690725.1 Stegastes partitus | reverse complement strand
GGTACCATAAGCTTTTTGCTTGTCCCATGATGAACAGTAAGCTGCATGCAGGTATTTTGGGCTAAATATAACCATGCAAATTCACATTTATTTTCACCTGCAGTGGCGCTCATGTAAAACTGCACTTTAACGCAGCGGAGGAGTAAATGTACCTGAGTCCTCCACATCTGTGTCTGTGGCTTCTATTTATCTCTGTCTGCCTGCTGATCCCACTGTGGCTGCCTTTCTACTCCTGTCTCCTAAGCTGGATGCTAATAAATTAACACCTACCCACACTGCACTGCCTAAGGAGTTCTTAAGTACTTCATCACCAGACTTGTTTCTTATTCACCTTTACTCAAGTAGTTTATCAGGCCTTAAGTTTAACCGAAGCAAGTTGTTTCTTTTACTTAAGGGTCTCTGAATTAGTGCCTTCTGCAAATCTCAGCGCTCTCTCTCGTGTTGCAAGTGATGTTTTTGGTCCAAAACTTCCGTCGCCGTGTCTGCAAATCACTCCGCTAGCTGATCCGTTTGTCATTTGTTCATTAAAGCCATCTTAACTGTCAGCATGCAGCTCCCGTGTGCCAGCTGTTCACCAGTCACAATTTCTTTCATCTTTCTCTTTCTGTCTTCCCCTTGACGCTTTGTGGTGGTCAAGTTGTCATTTTCCATTTTTGTAATTTGATCATTTCAAAAACAAGAGATTTCCATCCATCTGTTTGTAGTGTCATCTCTGGATGACAGGTTTATGGAAAATCCTGAATAAATTAGTGGAGTTACATCACAAATGCGGATGTTACCCATTAGCAACTTCAAAAACTCAAACAGATCTCTATTACTATTGAGCACCACCTGAACCCACCAGGCTTCTGTCATCCAGTACTATTCTAAGTCCTTTTATGTTTTTTTCCTGTGACTTTGTTGTTCATATATGTTTAGACATTACTCATTTCACATATTCTTGATCTTTATCATGATCATTTCTTATCTGTTTACTCTGTCCCCACATCTGGAATTAGTTTCACCAACTGTTAGCAAGTAAAAACATGGCTTAGCTGTAGTTTGCATTTATGTATGCAAATTAAAAATGGATTCCACCACCCAAAGTTGTTAATAGACATTAGTTGTTATTAAATACTTACACAGACCAATTGATAAGGAAAACCTAGCTAACACAATGCTAATCTTAGCTAATATTGTGTCAACTTGCGCTAACATGATGTTAGCAAACATAACAATACCTGAGCTAACACCACATTTTGTCAGCTAATATAACAGTAGCTAACACTACAATTGCAGTAGCTAATGCAGACATTATGTTATTTAATTAAGCAATAGCTAACAATAACAATGTCTAGTTAACATAATAATGAACACTAACATGAACTATGTAATGTTATGTTAGCTACTGTATTACTGTAGCATAATATCAGTATTAGTTCACATAATATTAGTATTTGCGACTGAAATATTAGCCAACACAATGTTATATTAGCTACTCTAATATTAGCTAACATAACATTGTGGTGGCTACTGTTATATTGGTTACATAATGTTAGCATTTGCTTATATGTTAGCGTTAGCTACTGCCACTTAGTGTTATCTCACATAATGTTAGTTAGTTGTTAGTTATTGTTACATTTGCTAGCATAATGTTAGGGCTAGCTACTGTAATATTGGCCAGTATACTGTTAATGTTTACAATATGTTAGCTTACTAGCTAGCATTAACTGACAGAACTATTGTCAAAGTGCTCATGGTCCCTTAGTGTTAAAATAAAAAGAGCAAAAATTTGGTCAAAGGTGACCCTAATCAAAAATACTGCTCAGTTATTACGTAAACTTTCAACTTTAAATTCAATTTCACAAAAAAAACAAAACAAAAAAAACAAATATACATCAGTTACAGACTTTAGCATAGCTTATGTTAGCGCATGGTGATATCCGTTTCATTTTTGATTAATTACTGCTACCCAGTATCAATATTCATGTGTAAATAAGGCAGGTATTTAAAACAGTTACATTATATAATTTGGCTCCTAAAACGCTGAAGCTTGTGTTGCTGCAGTGATTTTATTAACATAATTGATTGGTTTTGAACGACTACCTGAGATGTTTTATAGCTTTAGGCAGTCCAGGTCAGTGAATTACTACTTTGAAATTGCTCGCAGTTACTTTAGAGGGACTTAATATTATTATTACTGATTTAAAACTTATTAAAGAATATAATGACATGTCTTGTTGTCCAGTTTATGTGTCTTAATGCTCACAACCTCTTTAAATGTGCTCTTTCTAAACTCTTTTCTGTTACTCAGACAGCTGGCTTGTCTTCTTGCATGTCTGTGTACAGATTTGTTGTAATGACAGGTACAGCAAGAAAAAAACTAACCAATTACCTGTTTCCAGGTGTTACCACCTTCAACTTGAATTTTAAGTACACCAGGGATTAGAAATCTGTGAAACATTTCCCTGCTGATTTTGGAAAAACTCCCAGAACAGCAATACAAAAACTAGACACGTTAGAACTTGCGGGCCATCAGATGGACGGTAAAGGTTCATCACAGAGGTGTGCACAGTGTCACAGAGACTAAATGAAAGTGTCTCTGTGACAGCTGTCATCAAGACGCTGCACCTTCTGACACAAATAGAAAAGAATCACTGTAATGTTCTCATAATATTACCCTGGAAACTAATAGCTCGCCTGCGGTGGTCAATAATCTCCTTACAAGGCGCGTGTTGTACTTTATGATATTTTTATCTCCTCTGGTGTCAGTATAGTATTCATATGATATTCCTTCAGGGACTGCGGTAATCAATAGAGAGTTTACTATGACCTGATTGCACCCACGGCATGCGGCGCTGCCTCTTTTTCTCAGTTTTTTTACCCCCACCGACTCTCCTGGGGAGTCCCCCCTGCTAGAGGGTGTGGAGGCTACAGAAATAGCAACATCCTCCGACGAGGATCATATCTGACACAGGATGTCGTTTCCTCGAGTTTCTCCCCTCGTCCCGCTGCACCGGACTGCCCGTAAACTCTCAGCAGCTTACTCATCGTCTGCAGAAACACATGGCACACGCTTTAAAGCTCCCCTTTCCCACAAACATACGCACAAACCAAGGCGAGGCGGCGGTGGCGGGTGGAGGGGGGGGAGCCATCATGGGGATATTAATGGAGACAGAGACACAGATGGAGTCAATTGAGCTTTTAATAGAGCATCTCCTCTTCCCTCTGTATGGATAAATAATACAGCAGTCAGCATGTTTGAATCTAATAGATGATATTGACCTTTGAGGAGGCGAAAAAAAAAAAACGGGACAGCGGCGGCGAGAAACAGAAAGGAGAAAAATAGAGAGGACATACACAAGTGTCAATAGGAGCAGACAAAGCATCTTAATCAGAGTGCGACAAAGCGGCGATCAATCACCAGGATGAGGACGTAGCAGAGCCGGAGAGGCCCTGACCTCAGCTGCACTGCAGATAGAGCAGAAAGGCTGGACGAGCCCTCAGAGACCTTCTTTTTCTCTGCTTTTTTTTCTGATCCTCATCTCCTCCATCCATCCATCCATCCATCCATCCCTCCCTCCTGGCTGCACTGTGTCTTCCTCCATCTCTCTGCATCCCCCCCTTTTTCCATTTTGATTACTCTCTGCTGCTTCATCTCTCTCCTCCCTCCCTCCCTCCTTCCTTCCTTTTCTTCCTATATTTCTGTCTGGTAGTCGCCATCTGTCATCCGTTGTCTTCCTCCTCCTCCCCCCCCACCTTCCTCCCCTCACTCATTTCCACTCCCTCAATCCAATTCAAGGAGCTTTATTGGCATCATAAGATGAATTTTACTGTCTCTCTGTCTCTCTTTCTGGAACATTTGTCTTCCTATTACTAATTCTACACTTTTTTTTCTTCACAAAACTCCGCCGCTTGCTTCCTGAGCGAGCGGCGGTCAGTCTGCAGCCGGTCCAGCACGCAAGCACATGTATTCTTTATTACTCTGCTCATGAAACAAGCGGGGTGAAAGTGAATGCTGTTCATTCCAGCACAGTGGAGGCATGTAAAGGAACAGTCGGTGACTTTCATGCATGCAGTGACACCATGTGGAGAAACCCTGCAACGGATTTGCAGAGATGAAAATGCACAAATGTACATCTTTACATCTTTACACGGAGCCAAACGGTTGATTTTTAGCCACTTGAACAGAAAACACATGTGCAAACGCGTCTCCACATGTGGTCGGGTTCTGTCCGGATGATGCTTTTAAAGTTGGGAGAGCAGTGAAGTGGCATGTCTGCACTGAATTAAGTGGCCTAGCCGAGCCCCAAAACAGGCCCAAACACCAGCAGGGGTCTCCTAGAGTGCCCTCAGTGGTTAACTACTACAATCTATACGTTTCATTAGCTCAGTATCGTTTTTTTTTGCTCAGAAGTCTGCGGAGAGCTGCAGGACTGAGCTCCAACATCACGGATTCTCTCAGATGTTGTTACTGGAGGGCGCGATCATACGAAATGAGGGTCAGGCAGGAGTCATCCCGCCCGGATCCGCTCGAACCTGAACTTCGCCGGAAACCAGCCTCCCCGGACTTTTCTAGTACTTTTCCAAGACAGAAGTCAGCAGTTTGCCGGAGCAACTTCTCTCTGTATCCAGGAAGTGACGGCGAGGACTTTAGAGGGGTCGAAACAAGCCGAGGGAGGTCGTCCAGTCTGTGCAGCACAAAAAAGAAAAGAAGAAAAAAAAAAAGGAAAAGGGGGGGAAAGAAAAAAAGGAAAAGTTGGGTGGAAGAGGAGTTGGTTAGATGGCGACCAGCAGAGGAGCACGGGAAGCTGGAGGACCGGCCCTTCAAAGTAAAGAGCCGCCGTCGCTTTGTTGTCCTTGCGTGTCAGGAGGATGTATGAAGGCTTCACTTGTGTTGTTGGGAAGTTTGCTTCGTACCTGACAGCACAAATAAGTTTCCCTTTAACCTCCTGATTAATCCCACATGTGCTTCGTGTGCAGATTTAAGTGAAAACGAGTAACAATCCTGCATTAAAAGTCCCGTTTAAATAAAAGAAATACATGAAGATTAGCAGCAACATGTGGCTCCGGCACTGTTTTGGTCTGAAATATTATTACATATGACATTATTAGTATTAATAGTGAAGCATCAGCAGCTTGTTTCTGGAGATTTGAGCTACGTTTATATCCAGTTTTTTTATTATTCAGGGACAGGAGATGGGGTAAATTTCTCTTTTTGTAGTTATTTCAAGTCTTTTTGTAATTGTTTTGTGTCTTTTGGGTTGTTTGAGTCTATTTCTGGTACTTTTGTGTCTCTACATAGTTGTCTGGCATCAGTTTGTGGATGTTTTTTCATCTCTACAATCATTTAGTGCACTTTTTTCACCATTTTGTGTCATCTTGTGGTCATTTTGTGAACAGTTAGTGTATTTTTGCCCATTTTTTGTCTTCACAATGTGATTTTTCTATCTATAGTCAGTTTTTGTATCTTTTTAATGTCCCTTTATGATCATTTTGCATCTCTATGACAATTTAGTGTGTATTTGTCACCATTTATTGTCTGTTATGGTTGTTTTTGTGTCCTCATATGATTGTTTAGCATCTCTGTATTCGCTTCCTGAGTCTTTGGCAGTAGATTTGAGTCTCTTTGTGGTTATCTTTCACCTCTACATGCTCTTTCTTTATTTTTACTCAGCTTATGTCTCTTCCTTAATGATTGTTTTGCATTTTTACAGTTATTGTGTGTCTTTGTTATTAGTTTTTTGCCTTTTGTGGTCACTTTGCGTCTTTCTATTGTTGTTTTTGCAACTTTTTGTGATTATTTTGCGTCATTTCTTTCAACCCTAGATGGTTAATTTTGTTGTTGTCATTTTGTGTCTCTGTTTGTTTAAGTTAGTTCTGCATATTTTTAGTCATTTAATGTGTGTTTGGAGTCATTTTTTGTCCCTATGTGATGATTTTAGATCTCTTTACGGTCATTTTGTATCTCTTTGCGGTTGTATTTTTCTTCTCTGTGATCATTTAATGTGTCATTTAGTGTGTCTTTGTGGGCAGGTTGTATCTGTATTTGTTCTTCTCTTATATGCACATTTAGTGTTACTCTGTGACTGTTTTGAGTCTCTCTGTGGTCATTTTTAATCTCTATATTTTACATTTTAGCACTGAACTCACAATTTTTGACTCCTTGCAATTGTTTTGTGTCCATTTGTGATTCTTTACTTTTCGCCTTTTTGTACATCCAATTAAAAAAAAAAGCTTCAGAGGTCAAAGATCCTGGGTTGAAACCCAGTTTTCTCTGGGTGTTCTGCTTTCTTCCCACAGAAGAGATGAATGACAGGGTAACTGGTGACTGTTGCACAAAAAACTGAGAATTAATATTTTATGTAATATTGTGAGGTCCTCCCCATAGTATTCAGATTAGTCAGGTAAATTAGCATTTGATCTAATATTTTAGGGTCTTAACAGTAATATTTAAGGTACTAATTAAAATACTAATAATAGGTTAATAAGTATTTTATATAGGGCCTTAACCATAATATTTAAATCCATCTGGTAAATTAGTACTTTATATGATATTGTAGGGTCTTAATTGTAATATTTAAGGTACTATTTAAAAGACTAATGATTGATAAATTAGTATTTTGTATGATACTGCAGGGTCTTAATCATGATATGTAAATCAGTCAGGTAAATTAGTATTTTATGTAATATTGTTGGGTGTTAGCTGTAATAATTGTAAATAATTTTATTTAAACTTGTTATTTAATTTAATTAACTTATTTGTGCAGTGTTGTTTTAAATATGCTGTGTAAATAACAGTGACTTGAAAAAATTGAACAAACCTAATGTGCAGATTTCCTTTTATGGCAGTTTTATGTGTTTAATTATTTTTATTTTATTTATTTATTTATTTATTTATTTATGTTGAAGAAATTTAAATGCAAAACACTAAAAAGAAAGAAAGAAAGAAAGAAAGAAAGAAAGAAAGAAAGAAAGAAAGAAAGACCAATTATTTTATTACAAGCTAACAGATGTAGAGGTTTCCTGTCTGTATTTGTGGGTCAAACTTGTGTTTTATTGTGAACGTGTGGACCGGACCGTGTGTGTGTGTCTGTGCTGCTGCTGCACTGAAGGAGGTGCTGCTGAAAAAAAAATACACACACACACACACACACACCGTCCAGAAAAGCCACCGACGGGGCAACTTTGGCGTGTTTGTAGCCTCCGTTCACCGCTTCTGACCTGCTCTAGAAAAACAAGGAAAAAACCCCCAAAAACCTCCGGAGCTGACACCGACATGTCGCCCACGGATGGGAGCAGTTTGTCCTCGGAGGGGAAGTTGGGAAAGTACGGGGTGAAAGCGGAGAGCCCAGCTGAGTGAGAGTGGGGTGAGGAGGCTGGGTTTGGCAAAACTCGGGAGTCCTGCCCTGCTGCTCGGCTAGCAGGCTAGTTAGCATGCTAGCGCTGTTCTCCGCTAGCTTGGGTAAGTTCACAACTCTGATTTTTACACTTTTTGTTTCACACTTTAAACGTCAAAACCGCTACAAAAAGTCGTCGTAAAGTTAGTAAAAGTTGATGGAAACCGTTAAAGTTGCTCGTAACAACTGTGAAAACACTAACATGAGCAGGCCCTGCTCCTTTATTTAAAAAAAAAAAAAAAACTTAGCTAAAGTTCTATGTAGCTTAGCATTAGCATGTTGAACTGGGGGCAGCGAGCTCTGTTTTTGTACTTTATTCATTAAACAGGCTTCCAGCTCAGTTATAAGTGACCATCTGTGGCAGTGCAGTTATTTTTTTTATTTTTTTATTTTTCTGACAATGGCACAATGTTTTCTTGGCCATTTCCAAACATGTCTGGAGAGCTTTGATCATATTTTGGCTCTAAAGTCTCTCAATATGGCCTCATCGTGCAGAACTGGTGCGTAAACTTCACTCTGATGCGTCGAACTGCTCAGATTTACATTTATAGGCTTCA
>NW_007578150.1:70519-71436 GCF_000690725.1 Stegastes partitus | reverse complement strand
TACTTTAATTACCGTAACATTAATATTTAAATTAGTCAGATAAATTCTGTTTTTCAGAATATTGTAGGATCTTAACCTTAATATTTAGACTGGTTAAGTTGTTTATATTTTATATAGAAGTGTAGGGTCCTAACTGTATTATCTACACAGTCAGGTACATTTGTCTTTTATGTAATATAGGGTCTTAACTGTAATATTGAAATTATTCAGGTATTTAAAAATTACTGTTATTATTTATTTAATACTGTAGATTCTTAACCTTAATATTTAAATTATTTCTATAATATTGTAGGGTTCTAACTTTGTTCTGTAGACAGTCAGGTAAATTTAGATTGTATATAATATTGTAGGGGTCCTGACATTAATGTTTAAATTGTTCAGATAAATTATTAATATTTCATTTTAGGTCTTAAACTTTTAATTTGTAGGCTTTGTTGCATTTTACCTGTAATGAGGTCTTAACCCTAATATTTAAATTATCAAGGAAATTATTCCTATTTTATGTAAAATTGTATGGTCATAAATTACAAGATTTCTATTAGTCAGGTAAAATATCCATATTTTCCAGAATATTTACATTTAGTCAGTTAAATTGTTATATTGTAAAGTCCTGATGTTATGTATGTATTCAGGTAAGTTAGTATTTTATATAATATTTTACTTTTCTAGCCATAATATTTTAATTTGTCTGGTATATTATTCATATTTTATATGGAATTGTAGGTTCTTAACTTTAATACTTAAATTAGTCAGATAAAATATTTATCTGTTGTAATATTGTAGCATCTTAACCATAATATTTAAAGTAGTCAGATACATTTTTATTATATATAATAATGTAGGATCTTAGCCATAACATGTAAATTAGTCCCATTAATTAGTACGTTGATAATGCAGAACTGTTGTGTCTCTTCTCT
>NW_007578150.1:42830-69156 GCF_000690725.1 Stegastes partitus | reverse complement strand
AAAACAGTTTTCCTGGAACACGTTACAACATCAAGCTGCTGTTTTCAGATTTAAACGCTCCTGAGTCTGTTTCTGTAAAGTCTTTTTAGGCACATTTTGAAGTGTCGCATTAGAAAAAGTTTATAGGAACGGCAAAATTTGCAAACAACATCTCAATTTCACAAAAAAAACTTTATTTAAAAAAACAAGATAGTTGTCATGTTTCTTCCTCCTCTTCTATTGCTGCCATCGTCTGTTTAATTTTGGAAATGACAGCTTTAAAACACAAAACAAAAACACTGTTTTCCTGGAACACGTTACAACATCAAGCTGCTGTTTTCAGATTTATACGCTCCTGAATCTGTTTCTGTAAAGTCTTTTTAGGCACGACTTTAAGTGTCGCATTAGAAAAAGTTCATGGGAATGACAAAATTTGTGGAAAAAAACCCCCCTCAATTTCACAAAAAACTTTATTTAAAAAAAACAAAGTAGTTGTCGTGTTTCTTCCTCCTCTTCTGTTTCTGCCATCGTCTGTTTTGTTTCAGCCATGACAGCTTTAAAAAACAAAACAACAACACTTTTCCTGGAACACGTTACAACATCAGGCTGCTGTTTTCAGATTTATACACTCCTGAGTCGGTTTCTGTGAAGTCTTTTTAGGCACAATTCAAAGTGTCGCATTAGAAAAAGTTCATAGGAACGACAAAATTTTCAAAAAAAATTTCTCAATTTCACAAAAAACTTTATTAAAAAAAACCAAAACAAAATAGTTGTCATGTTTCTTCCTCCTCTGTTGCTGCCATCGTCTGTTTTGTTTCAGACATGACAGCTTTTTCAGAAAAACACAGTTTTCCTGGAACACGTTACAACATCAAGCTGCTGTTTTCAGATTTAAACACTCCTGAATCTGTATCTGTAAAGTCTTTTTAATGCACAATTTGAAGTACCGCATTAGAAAAAGTTCATAGGAATGACAAAATTTGTAAAACCTTCCTAGATTTCACAACAACACTTTGAGGCGGTTTTTGAGTTCAACAAACCTCTTTGTCGTCTGTTTTCCTTGCTCAGCGCTAAGCTGCTGTTTTCAGGTTCATACACTCCCAAGTCTGCTTTGAATATGTTTAGTTTTCAGGTGAGAAAATTGGCCTTGAGGTGTGGACCAAGGAGGACGGAGCGTTTGTGATTATCAGTGTAGCTGCTGACTGGTGGCACAACAGCTTGTATTTCACTTCAAACAATGAAAACTGTCAAATCATCCATAAGAGTATTTTTAGGCTTCAAGTTCCCACATTTTACACACTTTACTGCAGGAGCTGTGGTTCTGTTGTGTATTTTTATGCATATTTTGAAGCATAGCATTAGAAAAAGTTCATGAAAATGATTTTTATTTCATAAATAAGTTGATGCATCTACTGTCAGATCAACTCAGGAATAAGGAACGTTTAGCTCACATGACTCATCACGACTTTCCCGAATGAAAACAATGCAAGAAGACTTCTGTCCGTTTTCCTCTGGATTGACGAAGCTTTGTTTAGGTTTTTCTTCTTCTTTGAAGTTTTTTAGCTGGTGGTAAACGACTGTCTTCTTCTGCTCTGTTTAGACAGTCATGCATAATGTAGGCGATACGCAACCTCCCGACAAACTACGCAGCTCAGTTTAATGGAACCAGGACTAATTTGCATTTTATTTAATTTGTACATTTTTTTGACATTGCAAAAGTTTGCTTCAAATCTGCCTAATAATTATATAAAAATGGTCTCCACTTGTATTAAAGTTTATACAAAGATAAAAATAACTAACTATGGACACTGTATTCATTCAGTCGGAGGTTGTTCTTCTGACTAGTTCAGTCAGTAAATATCACGAAAACAATGAAAAATAGCACCTGCTGCTATCAAGAGTTTCAGGAACATCTTGTCTTTTCTTATCCAACCTGCAGCGATATAGAAAGAGAAAAGCAGCTGTCCACTAATTAATTATCTGCAACTCTTGTTAATAATTGATTAATCTGTTTGAGTAATTTTTGGGGGGAGAAAAAATTCCAATTCTCTGATTCCAGCTTCTTAAATGTTAATATTATCTGTTTTTTTTTCCTTCTCTGTGACAGTAAACTGAATATTGTTTTGGTTGTGGGCAAAACAAAAACATTTAAGGGCACTTAAACGAACTAATTATTAATTAGCTGCAGCTCTGGTCTTCTTTGCTGTGAGACAGAATGTATTTGTGTGTTCTAGTGTGTTTACCGCACACATCTCAGTAGGTCGAAATTGGCATTTTTCACTGTTTTCTAAACGAACAGGTAATTGAAAATATGTTCAACAGGTTATTAATTCATGAATAGCTGTTTATCTGTGACACACATGCACACCAGGCTTCAATAAGGACCCAGTCGAGACACTCACCTGCTTAAAAACATCTATTAAATGGTTATTTCTTGTGTTTCTCCAGGTTTAGTTGATCTGTTCCTGTGTGTATTTTGCCTCTGTGATGAACTGTGAACTCCTGTGTTTTTCAGGTTGACCCTCCCCAACCTCCTCAGACAGATATCTATAAGCACTTCATACGAGGGGATGGCACTGGAAGCAAGATGGGCGTGGCCGGCGGAGGTGCGGGCGACAAGGCCGACTCCACCTCCCCGTATCAAGCCCAGGCGCAAGCTGCCACTCCCACCGCTTCAGCCCCGCCCCCCAAGGACCCGTCCGAACTGTCGGACCCGCAGCGGAAGAAGGTGGCCAAATACCGAGCCAAGTTCGACCCCCGGGTCACAGCCAAGTACGACATCAAGGCTCTGATAGGTCGCGGGAGTTTCAGCCGGGTGGTTCGCGTGGAGCACAAGAGCACGCGGCAGCCGTACGCCATCAAGATGATCGAGACCCGATACCGGGAGGGCAGGGAGGTGTGCGAGTCGGAGCTGTGCGTCCTGCGTCGGGTTCGTCACACCAATATAATCCAGCTGATGGAGGTGTTTGAGACGGCGGAGCGCGTCTACATGGTGATGGAGCTGGCCACCGGGGGGGAGCTCTTCGACCGCATCATCGCTCGCGGCTCCTTCACCGAGCGGGACGCCACCAGGGTCCTGCAGATGGTGCTGGACGGCGTCAAGTACCTCCACACTCTGGGGATCACGCACCGAGACCTGAAGCCGGAGAACCTGCTCTACTACCACCCAGGGGCCGACTCCAAGATCATCATCACCGACTTCGGCTTGGCCAGCAGCAGGAAGAAGGGCGACGAGTGCCTGATGAAGACCACCTGCGGCACGCCGGAGTACATCGCCCCCGAGATCCTGGTGAGGAAGCCCTACACCAACGCGGTGGACATGTGGGCGCTGGGGGTGATATCGTACATCCTGCTGAGCGGAACGATGCCCTTCGAGGACGACAACCGCATGAGGCTCTACCGGCAGATCCTCAAGGGGAAGTACAGCTTCTCCGGAGAGGTGAGGACCCAGATCTGCTGCTGCTCTCTTCTCTCTTTCCCCAGCAGACTTCACCCATATTTGGAATACATTCCTCACACTGCATGAGGCTTTGTCAACAGATTTCCAAGAAGTTGAGCTTTTTTTTTTTGTGAGGTGACACACATTTGTAGACAACCTTCGCTCTTTTGTCTTTTACCTTTTACTCTGCTCGCTCTTGTTTATTTGCCATCCCTCTAAGTGTCCACACAGTAATTTGTGCTCCATCTATGCCGAGTGGTCCGCTCGTTGATTTCGTAGCGTGGGACGCTAATGTAGCCGCTGAGCTTTTCAAAGAGGCCCTCGGTTAATGTTTGCCACACGTTTGGCCACTCCAGCGCAAATAATAGCTGAGTACTTTTGTAATATTTAATGAGAGGCAGTTGAGTCATCTGCATTTTCTGGGGATTTATCTAAATTTGAAGTTCTGTGTCTTGACAGGTAAGGTAAGGTCAGATCTGACACGGTGAATAATTGAATTGACTCACGGGGGAGCCAGTATTTCATCTGAAGTCTGCAAATATTGAAGCGGAGCTGCTGGATGAATATGCCGCATGTCCAGCGAGTCGTCCTTGGAATTATATTTTCATTGGAATTGACTGCTCGGCCTCCTTAGGATGATGCAGTGGGTGCTGAGTAGAGTTTCAGAGCTTCAGTGTAACATCAAGACAGCAAGTTTAAAAAAAAAAACAAAACAATACCTGATGAGAGCCACAACAGAGCCATCTTTATTCTCTGTCAACTTGAGCACAGAGGAACGCCCAAAAATGTCTTTAACCTTCTGAACCTCGAGTAGTTTTTGATCGTTTTTGGCTTCTGTTATGTTTTACTCACTGTGGGTTCATTTTTTACTGCAATATAAAGTTGAAAATCTCTGTGGAAACACTACAGCCACGGCCAGAAGTACAGAGAACTCAAAATGTCTTCTGTGCAGTGTGACACAGTTTTTATTATTCATTTATAAAAAAAAAAACAATTTTTTAAATGGATGAAGAGATTTTTTTTCTCCATACAAGGGTCTAGGGTGGACAATCCTGGTCCTGGAGGGCCACAGTCCTGCATGTTTTAGACGTTCCCCTCTTCCAACACACCTGATTCAAATGATCAGGATGGTTATCAGGCTTCTGCAGAGCTTGATGATGAGCTGATCATCTGAATCAGGTGTGTTGGAAGAGGGGAACATCTAAAACATGCAGGATTGTGGCCCTCCAGGACCAGGATTGCCCACCCCTGGTCTACATACTTTAGATACTTAACTATGTACATTTTTAGTTTGTGTCCACCCTTGTCTCTTATCTGCTCTGTGAAAACACAGCCTGCACTTCAGCTGAAAAGTCCCTCAATTTCTGTCACACCGCTGTTGGTCACAGCTGAGTCACTAATGGCCTCTCGGTTGCACCAAGCACATGTAGGTGATTGTGATGAAGTATCATGATTTTAAGCCAAGAGTTGGATAATATTTGTCATCGAAAACCAAAAGTCACACATGAAAAGTTGGAAAGTTTAACATCCAACAATTCTTTCTGATAAATGGTGTTATTGTGGAGATAATAGCTGCATTGTTGGGCCACTTAGAGGCTCCAGAAACAAGCTGTAAAGTAGAGCAATGACATTTTTTTTAAATCTGTGAAGTTTGCAAGCATTTGTCTTTACAAATCCAAAACACACAGTAACATTTATTTATTGTTTTGTGTGTTTTTGGACAGGTACACTGCAGTTTTTTGCTGTGTTTTTTGTGACACTCTATTGTTGTTTAATTTTTTTTTAATTTTGTGAAATTACAGATGACCAGTAAAAAAAAAAAAAGTATAAATTTACATATTAACTGTAAAAAAAAATTTAAAAAGGAGAAAAACAGGCCAAAACTGTAAGTATTGTCCACATCAAAAGTCTTTTAACAAACAGTAATTTTTATTTTTTACAATTTTTTTTTTAACAATTTTTAAAAATTGTATTTAAATTATCTAGAAATAGTGTTATCCAGATATTTGCAGCTGTTTGCAAGAAAAAAGTATGGATTATATCTATTTTTTTTAATATTACCTACTGAAATCACAGACAAAAGTATTAATTCACATGTGAGCTGCAGATTTTACAGAGTAGTTTGTTCTTCTACAGTGCGTGACTGTAAAAATACACAGTATTATTGTATTTAAATCAGCTAGAAGTATAACTATTGTACAGATGTTTGCAGTAACATCACAGTTTTTGAACATTACAATATGCCATTGTTTTTTAAAGCTGTTTTGTGGCCCCTACATTTTCCTTTCCTTTTTTTACAGTGTAGTATGCGCTGCTAAAAACAGCCGTCTGCGGTTTGCAAAACCAGCGCTATGTGAATAAATCACCTCACACATGCTCATTACAGCCATTGTTATTGCAGCAGTATTGATTATGGTTGCTGTAGAGCCGTGGTGAGTTTACTTGTAAATAATTTATGTTCACATGCAGCATTTTGCTCATCCAAACGTGTTTATTCTTACAAGCCTGCATTTCAGTTTTCAACACTATTGTTCGCTGGAGCGTCGTGCACCTCGCAACCTTTTTCCCTCTCTGCCTTTATTGGGTGTTTCTTGGCACGCCTCATACGAGCGTAGAGCCCAAATCTCAAGTGGCTCGTGAGGGGAAATTCGTACTAAACACTGTGCAACTTTGAAAGAAAGCAGCTCGATTGGGGTTAGTGGGACTGCTGAACCCTGAAGTGAATTTTTAAGTTTCGTTAAGTGGGAATAGTTGAGATCTGTTGTCACGTACATGCGGGCTCGTAAGTCGTGGCTGGAGGGAGCTGCGGTGGAGCAGGCCTGAACAACGCGCTCCCCTTGGGGACACGGGTCTTTACAGCTGTGATAAATAACGCTCACATTTACAGCTGCGGTCCACCAAGTAATCACAGCCCAGACATTGTTGTAGGTGGAGGAGAAATGTATGTCGGACGGGTTATATATGTGTCATGTATCTTTAGCCAACACTGGTGATTTACCTGCTCCGTGGAGGGAGCTGGGCCGGTCGTAGCTGAAAACACAGCTGGTTGCCAAGCAGGACATCATGTACAAACTGTGTGTGTAGAAAGGCATGCAGCATCGATTTTCCCAATTCCTGCTTCGTTAGGGGGGGTAGAGCCGGACTCGCTACCAGTCGCTCTGCCTAAATAGAGTCCATGCCTCAGCAGTTACCCAGAACATTTGCTTCAAAGGACATTTTGTTTTACATCTTTTGGGAACATGACATTCTGTTCAAGCAAAATGTTTGGAGAGAATCAAGCCGTGGCAAATCGGGGTTCAGAAACCGCAGCCGTTGTTGATTGTGACCATATCAAAAGATCAGAAAGACCCCCGCTGAGTCAAATAAGCCGACAGCTTAACACGATAGAAATGACCAAACTTCTTGTGGGTTCACACCTCATTGCTGTCCTGGTCTGCTTCTTAGCTTCACGCTTCTGCTGCCATCTTGTGTCCAAACAAACCTTTTCACATTCGTATCTTCTCTGACTCGAGACAAAAGAAAAAGCTACAGTTAGCAGAATTAACATGAGTCTTCATGGACATTGTTAAGTTGACATGAGAAATTGTGTAAAAATGTTCAACCCCCAGCAGGTTTTGGGGGATTTTTTCTCTGCAATATGAAGTCCTGCTCCTCTATGGAAACAAAACAACCATGACTAGAAGTAGAGAGAACTCAAAACTGTCTTTAATGACATAATTATAATGAGTTAAATCATAAATAAATGGAAAAAAAAGGTTTTTTTTTTTTATTATTTCTTTTAAAAACTGGAAAAACCTGGAATCAACATGTACAACATTTTCCCTGCAGGTGTTCCTAATACTGAGTAAACGGTGACTCAACATACTGTAGATGTTTTACTGCTGACAGGGCGGCTGTGAGTCAGGTGGTGGAGCGGTTGTCCTCTGATTGGTTGACCAAAAAACAACATGCTTTTCAAACCTGATGGCAGGTTTTGGGGTTCAGAAAGCTAAAGCATGTCTGATGGGAAACTCTGATCTGTATGTTTGATTTAAAATTTCATGAAAAATACATAATTTACAGTATGCAGATTCTGTAAGAAACTAAAAATTCTGCAGATTTTGGTGCAACCACAATGCAATCGGTAATTCTGCTGCAACCAACAGACAGAAGACAACAACTCAGGGACTTTTCAGTTGAACTGTGTTCATACAGAGAAGACAGGAACAATGAACACTTGTAGAAATGTTGCACGTGTTCATTCCAGGTTTTTAAATTTTTATAAAACCTTTTTTTTTCATTATTTTGTGATTTATGGCACCATAACTTTGTTTTCCTGCACCAAAGACATTTTCGACTGCTCTCTGCTTCTAGTCATGGTTGTTCTGTTCCCATAGAGGTGCAGGACTTTATATTGCAGTGGAAAGTAAACTAACTGTGAGACACCAACTACCTGCTAACTGACTATTTACACTGATGTTCTTGTGCATCCACTTTGTTAACGACGCTCTTCCGTCTCTGCAGCCGTGGCCCAGCGTGTCCAACCTGGCCAAAGACTTCGTGGAGCGCATCCTGACGGTGGACCCCAGCGAGCGCCTGACGGCCGGCCAGGCCCTCAAGCACCCCTGGATCGTCAGCATGGCGGCCTCCTCGTCCATGAAGAACCTCCAGCGCTGTATCTCCCAGAACCTCCTGAAGCGGGCGTCCTCGCGCTGTCACAGCACCAAGTCGGCCCAGTCGACGCGCTCCAGCCGCTCCACCAAGTCCAACAAGGCTCGGCGGGTGCGCGAGAAGGAGCTGCGCGAGCTGAACCGCCGCTATCAGCAGCAGTACAACGGCTGAAACGGGCACCGGCAGCCGGCGGACCTTGTTTTGTTTTTGGAAGAAACGGCGCGACGAGTTCTTACGATGACTGCCACCGTTCTACGTTGCTGCCAGTGTTGGAGGCCAAGATGTGGCTTGTTGCTTTGAAAACCAAGACAGTTCACGGCTGCAGAGGTAGAGAGTTGAAAAGCGACTGCTGCCCCAAAAAAAAGACAATGAAGTCATTGCACTCGAACGGCAGCGCGTCTCCGGATGAGAACAAGTGTTGTTGTGCTACGTCATCTCCATCCACTCCTTCACCGTTTGTTTTCAGCAGGATGGTTCCTTCCACTCCTTTTCCTTGTGTTCTTTCAATCCCTGTGTCGCTACGTATTTATTTATTATTGTCGATGATTAGTCTCCATTCAAACGGTCACTGGATAATGACCTTCCACAAGATCTGTTGAACAGAGTTCTGGATACTGACATTTCTACGAAGAAGGAGATTCTTTAGAGGAGCGGGAACCAAAACTCCCGTCGCCTCGTTTCTGATTTCTGAAGAAAAAAAAAAAATTGCTGTGAATTTCTTGTTGTACTAAATGTACAGACCTTGTCTTAAGATGTGGGTAATCATATCACACTGCAACGTAATCACACCTTTGAAGGCCAAAATGAAGGCGTTTCGTTTGTTTGTTTGTTTGTTTTAGTCGATTCTAAGCTTATCTATTCTTGCCGTTATTTCTCCGTTGATATTTTACAACTGCTCTGAAAAGATTGTGAATCTGTTTTGTGTCAGTGTTTAACCTTAAATATGTTTTAATAGGTCACACAACCCCACTCCTGGTGATGGTACTTTCCTTAGAAGGACCAGCTGTGAGCCTGTCCCCTTCGTTTCTCTTCATAATAATAATAATTTATGGCCTTTAGTTTTGTTGTAACAGTGGCACATGTTCTCAGAGCATCAGCTACAGATGGTGGCTGCTGTGGGTTGCACCAGCTCTTTGTACATTCAGATTTTAGAAATCTATGTCAAATTAATTCAGGAAACTACAGGTGAACAGCATAAAAGATAATCTAATATCACCGTGAAACGTCCCCAGTTGTCGACTCGGTTTAGGACAATTATTAGGGTCCAAGCACCCAAAAGGGAAGACCCTATTGGAATTTTTATTATTATTCTTGTTTATGACAATGAGAAACATACTCACACAGGCACAAAACTTGGCACACACATCAGACCCGGCGAAAAGTTTTCAAATTAGGGGGAAATGCACACCTCAATAGAGAAATGGCTCAACAGCGCCCCCTAGAAAATTACGGGAAAAAAAAGGGTTTCAGAGCCACGGAATTCGACACACACATGTAACATGCCGAGACACACAAAAAAAGTCTCAAGAACACATACCCGAAACTCAACAGGAAGTCGGCCATTTTGAAAAAAAAGATTTTTTTTTGGCCATTTTCAAAATCTGTCTCCTCCTAGGGGGTAAGTCGTACACACCTGAAATTTGGCCCGCACAAACTACAGGAGGTGGTGATTAAACGTTAGTAAAACGGTCTGCAATAGTCTGACGGCGTGGAAATGGCGGCCAAAGCAATTTCGATCAGTGGCCATTTTGCCCATTTTGGCTGTGTTTCTGGCATTCAGCCGTCGGAAGGCCGTTTCAACTACACCTACCTATGTGTAGCAGGTTTTCGCAACTCTTATATTTAAATATGCAAATGCACTAACTTCATGTTCTGCAATTACTTCCAGAACAGAATCTGAATTATGAAGCAAGGTTCAAAGATCTTGTTTCACTTTTCAACACAGAAACTTTCCCTTTTTCTAACTGAAAATGCTACAGACAGGCATCAAAAGTCAATTTTCGCTCTGTTTTTAGGCATAAAATGCTCCATAAATCAGACTGTGAATGATTTATAAACGAACCCCTGTGTGCAAACCTTTAGAATAACTGTAGATTGTAATAAAAGTGGAAAGTTTGGTGTATGTAAGTGCAGATAGAGTGGAGATTTGTGGCTCAGAGTAGAAGAAAAAAGCGATTTTTGAGAAAACAATCCTTCAGTATAAGGTACGTATTTGAAATCTATAGATATAAAGAGGGACCGTACAGTGAAATAAACAGTTAAATGTGAGTTTTAGACATTTTCTTTCCCACTAGTCTGAAAGACGACTCGCTATGGAAGCAAAATATCAGAAATTCTCCAAACGTTTTGTGTTATTCAAAGTAGTTATTACGAAATATCTACACAAATTTGCTAATTAAGTGGCCCGTTTACACTAAGGGGGTAAAATAGTAAAGTTGACATATGGCTAAACAAAATGTTCAAAATGATGCAGGCTGGGAAAGTTTTAAATGATGTTTTCAAAAATGCTAATGCTAATTACAGTAAACTAAGCAATCCAGTAGCATTAGCAGAGTTAGCATCCATTCAGAACTTCATTAATATTACTCAACACTAATTCCTTTATAATACCAACATATCCTTTGCTACCTTAAAACATATTTTTGGAAATTATGCCACATGTTGTGATGCTACCATTACTTTCCAAGGAGTCCAAAGACTAGCTGAGCCATTTTTAGCTCTGAGAAGTTTCTAGTTTGAAACTAAAAATGCACATATTTGGTTCTAAATTTACAGAGCGTTGGTGCAACCCGGTCCTGAAGTCCTGCCATGTTTCTCAGCTAGCCTGTGTTCCACTAACATCTGCAACACTCTGGTTTTCTCATAAAAACTCCCTCATCAGAGGTGTTAGCATTTAGCAGTTCCCACCAGTCTTACTCACTGGTTTGCAAAGGAACTTAAAGGTAACTGCAAATTTTACTAGCTCACTTGACGGTTAGTATAAACTCATTTGGTTTAGAAAACGGGGTGAAAATCCGTCATACACGACATCAAAGCTGGCGGATCAGAGATTAGCTGAGCGATGAGAAGGCTGCGGACAGACGGGAGGTTTACTTGGGCTTTTAGCGGTTGCACAGTGCAGCAGCTTTGTGTTTGAACCAACCTAAACTGGTAAACAACATTTCAGAATGAAGGAAGCCACTGAAAACAACAGGAGCCTTTAAGAGGTGAATCAGAATAATTCACTTGATATGATTTCACAACATTCTGGTTCGCAGCTCTACAGTCGTATGCACAAGATTTTCTTTTTTTTTTTTTTCCACTTTGTAAGTAAGTGCACTTAAATCAGAAGAAATTCCACAGCCTCACTTAAGAAAGAGGCTGCTTCTTAACATTTCCATTGTCATTCCATTTCTTTGTTAATTTCTCAAATAATCGACTTGTTTTGTCTATAAAATGTCAGAAAATGTTTTTAAAAAGTTCAATCAGTGTTTCCTGGAGCCTAAAATCACCTTCATGACGTCTTGTTTACTGTCAGAGGAGGAAAGAAACCAGAAAGTATTGAATTTGACTTTTTTCCCCCCTAAAAATTACTCAAACTTAAATTTTCTGTCATAATAGTTGGTGAATAACAGGAAACAGCTAATTGATTAGTCGTAGCAGCTCTGTTAAAGACACTAGTTGATCAGGTTTGCAGTGTTAATGACAAAGAAACTTTAACATGCTTTTGTTCTACGTTCTCTCACGTCTGATATTTTAAATATTCTGGTCGTGTTGCACAGTTTAGAGCATTATTAATAAAAAGCTCTCAGATGAGGCTACACAAGTGGTACAGTGTGAAGTTTTATGAACAGATAATAATCCTCAACTGGCCAAAACAAAAACCTCACAAACATTCCAATATTTCCCAAAAGTAGTGCAAATTTTAAATATTCGCCACTAAAGTTGGGGGTTATTTGTCCTTTTTGCTATTTTCCTATCTGACAAAGCACTTCCTGTACAGACTTTAATTGGATTTTGTTGGTTTCTACGTGTTTGTTAAACTGTATTTTGTCCCTCCCAGAGCAGATCAGACGCTCCAGTGTCCTCTTTCTCTCTTTCCTCTTTCAGTGTTTTTGCTGTGATCCAAGCCCAGACTTAAAAAGTGTTGTTTGTGAACTTTTTAACGTGTACTGGAAACCTAATCGAGCCATGTCAGCTGACCTCAGTTTGAACTTTTCTTGTTCTCTTCCTGTGTTTTGGCCTTCACTTTTTTTCTGCTTTGTCGCCTTTTCTGATGCTTTCCGTTGTTTTGTTTTTTTTTTATCGTTTTTTCTTCGTCCTACTGCTGTTGTCCGTACTGATATCTCGCCTCCTGGGAGTCGATTGTAACGTGGAGCGAGGCTTTCATTAGAACCGGTACACTCAAATCTTCACTCTGTCTACCCAAAATGTGCCTTTTTTTTCACATCGAATGCACTCGGCAGCCTTTAAAGAGTGCATTTAAAACAATGTTAGTGTTCTTCACTGAGAAATCAGCTGTGGTCGTCTGAAAAAGACAGATTTTGGGTGAAGGATCTCGTCAAAGGTGTCGTACTTTCTGCAGCGTACAGTAGTTAGTTCATAGATGTTTTTGTTGTGTTGTGTTTGTGGAGAGCATAGCATTTTTGAACGTTTTGAGAATCACAAAGTAATCATTGGGACTCCGAGGAGCTGCCGCGGTCGAATTAGTCGGCACAATGAATAACCAAAATCCTTTTCTTTTTTTTTTTTGTTTGCAGAATGTCAGCACACGTGTAAAAGTGTTTTGGTGTTTTTATATATCTGTGTGATTTTTATATAAATGCTGTCGCTCCTAAATGAAGTAGCCAACTCAACACTGTTACCTGAAAACAGTCGTTTGTCGTCTCGTCTTGTTGTGTGTCGAAATGAATGATAACACTTTGATTTCTCTACCATTAACTTTTTTTTTTTAAATGTTTTTTTTTTAAACGGTGAGTTGTTTGTGCCAATAAAGCACTCGAACCTGAGTCTCTGCTCCAAGCTTTAGCCTCATTTACATGTCTGTATAATGGTGTTTATAGGAGTTAGATGAGAGAAATAAGACCATTACAGCATAGTAAAGTGTTTCTGTCCAGATGTACAGATGGAAAAGATTTACATTTATGTCCTTTTAAGGCAAGAAGGGATTATTTAAATAGAAAATACTTGGTGGAGACCAAAGCAGAGCTAAAAGGAGAGTGGGTTTGGACAGAGCCTAGAAATGAATTATAATGTCATTTATAGTTGCTGTTGTGTTGGCAAAGAGCTCTCTGATCAAATTTTTGACTATTTTTCCTCGGTGCTGAACGCAAACAGTGATTTCTGTTGTAAGAAATTACTTTTGGCACAAACAGGGAACACTGCCGACACAATAATGGCCTACATGTTTTCAGCCTATTAAGATTTCATTTACATGCTGCGGAGATAACGGACAGCGTATGGCGTTGCCTGTAATTGTTAAAATCTCCCGAGGAACAAGCACCGACAAGATTAATCGCAGTGAGAGCAGCTGAATATTAATGAAAAGAAACCAACTGTTCACAGGTCCTCGCTGCGTTTTACGTCAACGAAACCAACGTAAACAGTAGAAGATCTGTTTAAATGTCTAAATACTTCAGTTAGAGAGCATCTGTGCCACACTGAATATCATTATGAATTAATCCAAAATACATTCTGGTGGTGATCGCAGTCCTGATCTGAGTTTGTGTTTCACTTTATAATATGTGAAATACCTGAGACCTGCTAGAAGACTGTTCCAGTGAGGTTACGAGCTGCCACTCACAGATACTGGAACATTTTCCTCACTAAAACAAATCACCAAGTATAATATTTTTGACCTATTTGCCTAATTGGGTTACCATGATCTGCTTTTGCAACCTGTGTGAAAATATGATGACGTTTTAGGTCATATTTATGCAGAAATGTAGAAAATTCCAAAGGTTTCACTTTAGAATTCGTGGCCAGTCTGTCCAGCTGTTCTCATTTCAGTTTCTGCTCAAATATTGCCTGAAATTTTTATAGCATAAAATATGATTATTTAAATAGACGTTTGGGAACTTTTAGCTTGATATGTCAAATTGCCTTCAAGGAAAAAATAAAAATAAAAAAAAAAGCTTGTCGGTAGATTTTTTGGCACCTTGAAATTTTATTCCATGTTTATTATAATAATAATGAGAATAATAATAGTAATAACAATAATAATAATAATAACTTTATTCATATAGCAGCTTTAAGAACAGCATTCACAAGGTACTTTGACAGTAAAACATGCAATACAAAGACAATCAAGGAAGTGTTAAGACTTAAAAAAAAAAAATTAAGAAGAATTAAAACGAATTAAAAACATCACACCAAAAAACTAGGCAACTAAAAATTTAAAAAAAAATTAAAAATAAAAATAAAAACAAAACAAAACAGAACATGCTAAATAAAAAGGTGGATAGTGCATAAAAACAGGTAGTATTGAAGATTAAATTCAGTTATTTCTGATCATGCCATTGATTCAGAATCATTAAATAATGTCTGATTATGGGTGAGTTGAGATATGAAATTTAAAAAATTAGATTTGTCATGGAAAAAAGCCCCAACTTTGAGCTCACAATAACAATAAAACTAAAATGCAGAAGTCAGCTAGTGATATTTTCTGAACTATATGTAGCTGCGTGTCACAATAAAAAAAAATAAAAAAAAATAAATATTTGCTTACATATGAAAAAATAAGTTATTTTTGTTGAATTTTCATACCTGATTGAGCCCATGACTTCTGTAATACAGTATTTTAACTTTTATTTAACTTTTAATTTAGTTGTCTATCTATTTTTAGGGCTTGTGTGAAACTCTGGTAACGTTTTAAATCATATTTATGCAGAAATATAAAATATTCTCGCGGCTTCACACGCTGTTCTGCTGTTTTTCTGACGGTGAGCAGCGCCCCCTGCTGGCAGAAACGCAGCGCTGCCATGAGCGCAGCACTGGAGTGGGAGCTGGAGGCCCGCTGGGTTGCCAGGTTTGATAGAAAGCCTCACACTGAGATCCCCTGCGAAAGGAGAGAGGAAAGTATTCCCGGCGGTAGCGGGATTACATGAGAGATATTTAGCTCAAACGGTGTAGCAGTGTGGTCGTTTCTTTATCACTTTAACTCCTTTGCGGGGTTATTTCGTGGAGGGGAAGCTGATATAACCTGGCATCCCTCTGAACCCAGACGTCAGTGGTCTGCGGCTGTAGCGTGAGTTTGCTGCTAGCTTTTGTTCGAGCGACGTCCGAGTAGCCGCCGAGAAGCCACCGACACACCGATTAACGGAGATTTGACGACACAAACCGGCGTTTAAACGTGAATTCCGGCAGCTCGGTGAGTATATTTACACAGGAAAAACCCCCACAAACAAACCCCGCAGCAGCCGCCGTGAAACACTACCGAGCTAGCTAGCTAGCGATGTACATGTGATAAGTGTAATGCTGCTGGCTCTGAAAAACACATTAGCATGTCTGCTTGTTTACAAAACTCAATTTAACGTCAGCTTTTATGACGTTTTCCAAAAGGTAATTTATTATAACACAACCCTCTTCGCTTGTGTTTAGCTTCCAGCGTAGCATCTGCTAACGCTCGCTGTGTTTATGCTGGTAAAGTCACAGCTTTGTTTTGGTATTTGGCTTATTTAACCAGCTAATGTCGGTTTTTTAACTCTAAATATTGACTCCTTTGAGTAAATAATGTGTCACAGTAGAAATCGTTACACTCCTATTTAATGTAATTGTGCTCTGTGTGTGTGTTGTAATGGGACAGACAATACAGCTGTTATGTGCACTCTCTAATGTAAACTGCAGGCATTCAGGTGTGGGCTTCTGGTTTGCTCAAGGAGTCAACCGTGATCTCCACATAACACAGGGTCTGTTTCATTATTTGGGCTGCTATGTGTTCCTGCACCCACATGTGAGACAAGGTGGACGTATCAACAAAGCAGCTGCAGTTCACCTCCATCTGTTCAGTATTTCCCCTCCACCCCTGATTGAAGCCACATTGCACTGATTGACAACACTGCTGTGGAGCTCATCTGATGGAGGAGCTGCTAATCTTTGCCTGGAGCTGCTTTGATGTCATTTTTGTGACTTATATGGAGCTGCAGAACAAAACCTGACATTGTGATGTTTTGTTTTTGTGCGATATGAGAAAATACAGGAGTTTTCACCAGATGACTTGAATCAGTGCATTTGAAAGTGTTACTTGTTCTTTAATGGTCTTTAGGATTAGATGACTTTATGATCTAGCTTTGAGATTGCCAAACTTTGTGGTGCTCATTTAAGTGGTCGAACAAATTGCAAGACACCACTAGCAGAGTACCTGTATTTTGCTCATATTATCCTTTCTATAGCTGAAATATTTCCTTATTTGTGCAACCAAATCTTTGTTTTTCTCTGCCGTTACTTGCTCATTTTGCACGTGGATGTCCACAAAGTCTTTAAAAGAAAGTTTAAAAATTCAGTCTATATAAGAACCCTTCCATTGCAGCACATAGTGTTCTGTCTGACAGACTTTTTGTATTCAGATGCAGTTTTCTTTTTGTATTAAGCAGCATAAAAAGGTTAAATGTGACGATTGCACATGTGCACAACGCTGAAACCATAAACCGTGCAGCCCCTAACCTCCAGCATTCTGCCTGTCCTGTTATTTTCCTGAGCTCCACCATCTTTTTGCTGATTGATAACCCTGCTGTGGATCTCCTCTGATTGGGGTGGGGGGGTTCTCTCTACCTACTAATTATTTTCCCGGAGGTTTGATGTCATTTTTGTGGCTCGGTGTCATGTTGACACAAGTGGTCCCAGCCTGTCTTTTACAGCCCAGCCCTAACCAGCGGGACTATTTTTACAGCCCTGTGTCTAAACCAGTGGTAGTTTGAGCGCTGCATTGTCATCTCTCACAGGCGGAGATCCTGCCCCGAGCCGGAACTAGTGATTGATCCCCCCTCCTGTCAGGCTAGACCAGCCAGGGGCTTTTAATTACAGCGTCTGCACCCATATCTGAAGTATTTGTCTAGTGTATCATTAAGACTGAGCAGGGGGGGGGGAGGCATATGACCACACACGTACAATGAAAATAAGCCTGGGGAGAAGTTTGTGTAACTTCTGATTGATATAAAACTAATGTGTCCTTAATGTGCGCTTCCGTGTTTTCTGTACAACACAGAGGAAACTTACTCTGAGTTAATAATAATTTTAGTAGTATACCACTGGGGTAGCACACTGCCGTCCTTGTTCCTGAAAAAGCCACATTTACCACATTTTAGTCCGAGTGAAACAGATCACTCCCTGCACTTGGGATCTTTCCAAGTTTATGCATATTAAGAGTAACTTGATGCTCAGACTTCAGAGACGGAGAGCTTCACATGTTGGCTGTGATTTTTCCCAGAAGTCGCCGGCTTCTTGTGCAAAACTAAACATTGTCGCATGACTGGAACGGGATATTTTTTATTCTTTAACTTAAAAGGCTTCCTAGAATGTTGTATAAATAAACCTACCACTGTGATCTCTGTAGGAGATAAGGGAAAACCTAATGACTGCATCCTTTGGAAGTTTCTGAGCGTCACATTTTTACTCACCGTGATCTCAGTTTTCACTGTGATGTAAAGTCCTGCACTGCTATGGAAACAGCATAACCATGGCTACAAGGACAGAGAACCGAAAACATGTCTTTTGTGCGGTTTTATAAAGTTATAATGCCATAAATAGTAAGAAAAAGGAAAAGACAGGATGTGAATTTCTTTGACTATTCGTGCTAAAATTGAAAAAACTTGGAATCACCATGTACAACATAATTCCGAGTGCATTCAGGTGTTATTAATGCTAAAAAAGTGGTGACTCTACGTTCTAGAAGTGTTTCACGGCTTCACTTTTAATTTGTTTGTCTCCTGTTTACTTTATGCAGCCTGAAGTTTAGCCAAGTTCTGCTAAAGAGGCCCAGAAGTTTTGTTGTGTTGCTCTCTGTGAAGTCACTGATGGCTTTTCGCTGCTCTGAGGAGTGAAGAATTTTTAGTTTTTTACAGAAGCGCTTTATCTTTTGCATCTTTTTAAATAAGACATGAAAAAAAAAAAACATTACGATGCCATATCATGATGTTAAGCTTTGATTTAGTGAAATTTTAACGGCACATTACACACGGTTGAGTCGAGGACTGTGATAAATGGTGTAATTTTGTAGATTTCTTTCTTCTTCTTTTTTTTTCTTTTAAGCCCAGCTTAGAGGTTCAGAGGGTTCAGCTAAACTCGAGCGCTTTGATGAACAAAAGCAGCTATCTTCACCACAAGTACACCGTGTCGTTGAACATAATTCAAACTTGTTTACAGACTGCTGAGTCCTGTAAATCTACTTCTGTTTATTTTTGCTTCTTTTCTACATAGCAATCCAGCCAACGACAATAGCACGTTTGCTTTCAGGCAGCTGACAAACACTTTGACAATAATGGTTGGGGTGTTTGACGTGTTTTCGTCCAATAAAGGGAGTGTTTGATTTTTTTTTTTAGTGACAGCCTGACAATAGAGTCATGCCTGCTTGGATAAAATAGACTGTAGCTGCATGTGCTGCACACGCATGTGCTGCTGGCTGCGTAGCTGCACGCTCCCATCTGGAACATGTCGCACACGTGCAGCAGTCAAGACAGCAGCTGGTCCAGCGCACACGGCAGTCATTAAGTGGGTTATGTGAAGCCTTATCGATAGCATGAATCCTCCAGATGACGGTGGTTGGGCTTTTAATGGATCAGTAAAATGACACATCTCTGGTATTACTGTGTCCATCTAAAGGCTGCGCAGGAAGTCGAGTTGTGTAACCTGCTCCGGACCCTCGGCACAAAGCAGAGCGTGGTCAATCAGTGTGTGTGTGTGTTGTCGGTAGCTGTGTGTCTGTGGGTGTGTATTTCATTACTGGGTTGTCCGAGCCTCGGGGCCAGAAGGAAACGATCCCGTACCTGCCCAGAATTCCTCTTTTGATGCAGCCCCGGAGGAGGCTGAGGGGAGTCATATATCACGCAGTTTCAGGTCAGTCAAGCTGTTTCTGGTTTCTGGTGAGTCTGCGGCATGTGTACGTTGCGTGCCTTCTCGGTAAGCAGGTGTATGATGGGATGCATTGCAGCTTAACACTTTCTAATGAGGCTTTTGTAGTTTTAAAGCAGCTTACAGGCTGTCAGCTCCGCGTTGAGTTCTTGTATAACTCAGCCAACCGTGTCATCCATGCAGGTGAGATAAAGTTTTTATCTCGGCGTACGTGCTCTATCTAGCAACAAGGCTGCTTCCCCGAGGGCAGCAAACGCTCTTCATGAGTGGCTAAATGAGGAAGGAGTGGTTATTACCACAGCGTTCATCTCTGTGCACCCAACGCCTCCCTTCCTTCCCCCCCTGACACAGCAGAGGAAACACTCTGTTCTCTACAGGACGGGACAGAAATGGAAACAAAAGCCTATGTAATGCTGTTTTCCTAAACCTAGGTGGGTGTGTAGGGTGAGAAAATAAACTCATTTGTTATTTTGTGCCGCAGATGGTTTGTCAGTTAGCAGCAAATGTGGAAAAACACCTGAATGGCTTTCTTTGAGTTCACACAGAGCGAAGCGAGCGACCCGAGGCCAAGGAGCAGCTGAATAGATTAAACCTGACTGACGTACATATTATCTGCATTGCATATGTGTTGGCAGATATGCAAAAAGATATTGCAGTGCAATAAAGTGCAGCAGTAAGTGTTTTTATTGCCTGTGTTTTTTTTATGTATATCCGCCTTATTCTTAACCCAACGCTACCTTTGCATGAGTTCTTCATGGTTTATTCATTTGCACTGAAGCGGCGTCTGCAGGATGTGCTACAGGTGTCCTCACGGTTCTAGAGGGGTTTTTTCATAGGAGCACAACCTTGTACATGTTAAACTTAATAATAGGACCATTCCTCTTCCTCTAGGAGGGGATGGGAGGATGATAAAGTGGCCTTGAATAATATATTTAGCCACCTTATTGATTCTGTTGCTTCCGACCGTCGGCGGCGGTGAACAATCTCAAGCTCTGGGGCTTGGCGTTATTTCAGCAGCAATAATGTTGGCCCTGTTTTTTTTTTTTTATTATTATTAAAAGAGGCGAAATAGAACCTTGTCTTGGTTTAATGCAGTCCGCGGCCACTTCTCCAGGTAGCCCTTCTGAGTAGAAAGAGTCGAGGTTTCCTGTTAAAGGGTAAAAATCTGAAAACAAAAAAATGAAGATTCGTGTTCAGAATAAATGGAAGTTGTGCCAGAACAAGGTGGAGATTAAAGCCCGGCTGATTATTGAGTTTTCTTTGGACCAATGCTCTTTTTAGAGTGTAAAAAAATTCCATTATTGATACGTCAGCAGGTTTTCTTTACAGTATTCTTCACTAACAGTAGGTTCTCTGCTACATGTGCTGCATGCAGAGCTGAGAGTGTTGTGAACAATGGATTCAGACAAACTATGTGATGAAACCAATAACTCACAATGTCTTTATGTTCTGTTTAAAAAAATCAAGACAGGAGAGAGAGTCTAATGGCACATGTCCATATGTGAATTGACCATACCTACTTATATATGTCTTTATGTCTAGCTTTATTGTGCTTTTGTAATTCTTCTTTTGTCTGATTTGTATCGAGCTGCTGTAAAGGGATCAATAGAGTTTAGTTTATCTTATCCAGCTCAACACATACACCAATATCACTTTATATTATTGGCTGATTGTTTGGTGTGACTGATACACTGGTCAGGCTCTAGTGGCTATTTTTCTTCCATCAGTTTTATATTAAGATTATATAACATACATCCATCCATCATCTACACACCGCTTAATCCTCACTAGGGTCATGGGGGGCTGGAGTCTATCCCAGCTGACTCAGGGTGAAGGCAGGGGACACCCTGGACAGGTCACTAGTCTATCACAGGGCTACATTTAGAGACAGACAACCAAGCACACTCACATTCACACCTACGGACAATTTAGAATCACCAATTAACCTCAGCATGTTTTTGGACTGTGTGGGAGGAAGCCGGAGAACCCGGAGAGAACCCACGCTGCACGGGGAGAACATGGAGACTCCACACAGAAAGATCCCGGTGCCCCCACCGGGACGCGAACCGGCGACCTTCTTGCTGCGAGGCAACAGTACTGATTTTATAACATTCAGGAGAAAAAATATCCTTATTATCCTTTTACAGGATGAAAATCAAACACACTTTTGTTCAGTTGTTACGGCTAACCAGCTTCATCGTCTTGTATTTGCTGCTTGTGGCCCCACGTTCATTTATTTTTGCTTTTTATGGGTTTTATTGCCATTTATTGACTATAATAATATAAATGTATCACGCATCTATAAGAAATCCTGCCCCAGATATCTGTTTAGAACTTTTCTGTAAGATTCATTCATGTTTTTTTTATGTAAAGTACAACACAGCAGATGATTATGATGGACTGTAATTACATCTTAATGTAGTTTTTTTTTTTGTTTTTTTTGGTGTTCTGGCCTCAGAACAGTGTCGCTCTGTTCTATTCTGGAGCTTGGATTTCTGCCATCAGACGCAGATTGTTTTGCAGCCACAGCTGTGAAACTAATGGACTCTTAATTCCGCATTTCAGAGCGTGTGTTCGCGGAATCAATTCTCAATTAATCTCGACTGATGGAATTAATGTCGGTGGGCGTAATGGCAAGTTTTTAAATTGTTCAGCGCCGGTACGAGTTGTTCCCTCCGAGTGCTCTCTGCTTGTTATATATCGTATTGGCGTTACGGGCTTGTAGCTCTGTTTGAATGTCAACGAGCTTAGTTGTGACTATTCATTTTGGTTGTTTTTTTCCCCTCACAGATAAACACAGAAAGGATCGCAGAGGACAACCAGCATCTTTCTCCATCGCTGCTCCCGACATCCGCCCTGCTTTCATCCCAGTCGCCTTCCTCCGCTAGTTATCGACATGGCGGCTTTGCTCCTACTCTGGCAGTCCTGCTGAACCGCCGCCCTGGACTACCACCATGGAGCGAAAACGCAGAAAGAAATTAATCTAGCTGCTCGGGCCCTTTGCAGTATGGACTCATTTTTAGAGCTGTGGACCTGAAACGCTCTGTTGACCCTGAACCAGGCGCTAGCTGCCGGCCTCGCAGAAGGGCCTCCAGGGTCGAAGTGATGGCTCGCACACTACTAAACATGCTCCTGGTGTCTGCGTGGGCGTCCGTGCTTCTGGTGCTGCTGGGGGGCTTCCTGCCGCTGGTGGGGACGGAGCCGGAGGGCGGAGCCAAATCTGGCTCAGACCACGCCCCCGACTCGGAGCCCCTCCCCTCGCCGCCTGGCTCCAACTGCTCCCAGTTAACCCTCAAACTGGAGTTCTCCTCCAAGGTGGTGGAACACGGTAAGAAGCTGGTCGCACTGGTGGATGTGGTCTTTAAAGAAAATCCGGTGTTTCCAGGGGAATTTCTTAATTTTGTTTAATTGGGAGTGTGTTTAAAAGAAACAAAACAATTGTCGGAGAAATGCGGAGTATCAAATCTGATAATCAGACCGGCAGGTAATCCATTGATCACCATTTCACAGACACACAAAATGACTTTTTAAAACTTATTATAGCGCCTTACAATGATAATACCTTTAGTACGTGCATATTTCTGTGTTTGTATACAGTAGGTAGATAAGGTACTAGTATGATTTTTTTATTTTTATTTTTTAACAATTTGCTACATAAATGAACTAATCTTAGTAACAAATATTATCTGTGTACCCAGAGTCCATTAAAAACACATCTTTGAGTTGCACTGGGTGACACTTATCTTTACTTGCACAACATATTTTTCATCATGAACAAACTCCAGTGCAACAGTGTGGCTCAGGGATTTGTTTTTAAAAGGAGGAATAAGCTAAATTAGCTTTAAGATGCAGTAACTGGGATCAAGTTATCTAGCTTTATTTTTTTATTTTTTTTAATGGTATTTGTTTAAGAAAAAATATGGAAAATAAAAAAAGTCACCCCTTAATTTTGATGCCAGCGAATATCAAGTTGGTATGTCCTAGTTAAAGGAAATAATCTTTTTTTTATTGCTGATCAAGACGTATATTAGAAGATTATTATCACTGTCTGGGAAGTGATTACACATCTATAAATGTCTTTATCGTATGTCTTATTATCTTTATGGTGCAATCGTTACACGTGTTAAACAAACCAGACATAGCGACCTAATTAGTGAGAGTTAAAAGCGCTGGCAGGGCGATTGTTTGCTACCTTTGGACACAGTCTAGCTATATGCTGACCTAGTTCCAGTTTTTATGCTAAGCTAAGCTAACCAGTCGCTAGAGGTGGCTCCTCATACAGGATAGAAACATGAAGATGATATTCACCCTGCTCGTGGCAAGAAAAGGGAATAAACCTGCTGCTCAGAGTGTCAAAATAACCGTGGTGCGAATGCAAGTTTTCAAAATTGAAGGAGGAGAAATTGCTGACGTTACAGTTCAAAAGTCCGTTCAAAGTCTTAGAAATGTAAGCAGTAGAAAAAAATCTAAGATAAACATGAGCAGAAATTTGTGTTAAAAATGAGAACATAAGTAGAAAAGTATAAGCTATCTAGTGCAATTATTTTTGGTTTATTTTTTTTAAAAGAATAAAAAGGATTTTGATGAAATGTCGGGATTTAAAGCTGATTCATTTGGTTAATTTTCCCAACTCGACCATCACGGTTGAGAAGAACCGAGTTTCTGGCTCTAATTGGTAGAATTTGTATGATTTTTGTTTGTTTTTTTAAAAGATAGCATGCCTGTCAACCCCTTAGGTGGGTTTTGGGGTGCAGAGGGTTAAATAAAGTTTGATTTAGCAATAAAAATGAACAGTTTAGGGAGTCTCTAATTGGCAAAGTTTCCCAGTAATTCTCTGTCATTGCCAACACAGAGGCTACTGGGGCAAAGCTACGTGAGCACAGAAAGCAGGAGTTAGTCCACCGTCACAAACTGGGTTTGATGTGAGCATATGACAACACACTCCAGTGTCAGTTACGTTAAATCATCGCTGCACCTGTGTCGTTACTCTGAACAGTTTAGAGTCTAACGCTCCCCGTGCAGGTATTGTATTCTGCACAACTTGATATTCAGGCTCCGTCGGCTCGTATTAATATGGCTCAGATTCCTCACTAATACAGGAATTAGCAAACTGACTTGTTTGTCCAGTTTGGGAAACAAACAGATGGTTTTGTTGTTGTTTTCAATTAATCATCTATATCAGAAATCTGATTACATACATAAAACACCTGATTCCACTTCATTCATAATAGCAGACAATGACCAGAGATTTCTCACAGTGTCATGCTTTATTGATTATTGTATATTTTTGTTTTGTTTGTGTGTTCAGGCAGCAGAATGAACTTTCACTGGATCTGTTGACGTGTTGCTCACATGAATACACATTGACTGTGTCTGAAATCAGCCACGACACACTATGTAGCGTGTTCACCGTCGTGTACTGCTGTCTGAATGTTAAGTTAGTGTTGTTACACCTTATGTAGTGCACGCAAACTGTCCTACAATGCACCGCTAAAATTATGTACAGCCAGTGGTCTGTAACGGAGGAATATGTACCATCATGCATTGCGTCAAAGGAGAACGGCAGACGGATAAGAGAGAAAATCGGTTGCATTTCCACAGATTTCTGACAATATTTTATAGTGTTAAGGTGTATTTTTTATAGTGTAAAGACATTTTTTTTACAGTGTGAAGATATTTTGTTGTATTAAGATGGATTTTTTTAAAAGTGTAAAGACATATTTTAATGTTAACACATATTTTTAAGTGTGAAGATATATTTTATAATGTTGCACCATATTTTTTTATAGTGTAAAGACATATTTCATAGTGTTAGGATGTCTTTTTTTATAGTGTAAAGACATATCGTGTTAAGATGTTGGGGTTTTTTAGTGTAAAGATGTATATTTTAGTGTGAAGACATTTTATAGTGTTGCAACATATTTTTTAGCACATAAAGATGGATTTCATAATGTTAAGACCTACTTTATAGTACTAAGATGTAATTTTTTATAGCATTAAGACGTATTTTACAGACTTCAGATGTGTTTTTTTTTTTTTGGATTACATCTCGTGTATGTGTGTAGCTCATCAAAATGACAACACACGAGTTACGGCGCAAAAATAACACAATTAAAAATAATAATTCATATTGATGTGTTCAGTGGAAGTAGAGTGATGCATCACAACACAAAGAAAAAATGACTTTTATGTATTAACTTTCAAAAATACACTCAGTATAATGAGTCGATCAATAAAATGCCGCTACTGCAGCCGACATCCATCTGATGGGTTTTAACTGAGCAGCAGCACTGATGTAATTAATAGAGAATAAACTAGAAAAATGTAGAAAGTGTTGGTTTTGCCGAGAAGCTCCATATATCATATAGTTATATGGTGGTCCCTAGATAGGCAGTAGGGATTTCAGACACAGACATTGTTTATTTGCACTCTTTTTTTCTAAAGCGCTGTCCCCTCTCTGTCTTTCCAGAGTACATCGTAGCGTTTACAGGGTATTTCTCAGCCAAAGCCCGCAGCCTGTACATCAGCAGCGCCCTGCGGAGTGCCAACGACGGCGCCCTGGAGTGGCACATCGTTCCCAGAGAGAACCCGGCCTCCGACTTTCCCAGCGACTTCGAGCTGCTCCACATCCGCCAAGCTTCGCGCCGCAGCCTGCTGACCTTAGAGGACCACCCTTACATCAAGAGGGTGACGCCGCAGCGCAAAGTGTTCCGCTCGCTCAAATACATTCCCTGTGAGTCCCCGACAATGCGCTTGTTATCGTGGCGGGAATAAGGATCGCAGTGTTTCCCCGGCGTTGGCACGTCGGCCCAAGAAATATAGAAGACACAGAGAAGCTGCGCCGCTCACAGAATGTCTCTTTGTTTGCTCGGTCAGAGGAGGCATTTTCTCTCCCCGCTGTGATTGTGGCGTACAAGAGGATTGTATATCTTAACGTGAAGCGCAGGCCAACTTTTGGGGGTGTTGATGCAGGCCGGGGTGAGGCGGTGTCGGGGGGAGGGAGGGGAGGACAGAGGACGTCTCTGTGCTTGCTCACCCTGGGAGGGGAGTAGGTGAGTCAGTGTGGTGAGGTTCGGCTGGATGAGGAGGGGGCACACCCTGGGCCTGGCGCTGGATGAAAGACCACAGTGTGCATCTACGCATGCAGTATCAGTGTGGAGGCCGTGTGCAGCGAACGCAGCTTCACACACCATTATTTAACCTTTTTAACGAGCA
>NW_007578150.1:26665-41714 GCF_000690725.1 Stegastes partitus | reverse complement strand
TATCCTCAAGGAGCCTTAACACCTCAGTTTCGGTTTCAACTGGGCGTTGTTACTCCTCCCCCTCGTTATGTGAGTCGTTAGTGCTCCCCCTGCCACAGTGGGGTTCAGTCAGTTAGAGCTGATGAAGCCTCTTGGATGAGAGGGGAAACGTCTTCAAGGAACTCGAGCAAGTCCAGTTGCGACGATGAATCTAAGAGAATAACCATGACCTGGATGATGGAGAATCTTCACAGGCGTGTCCACAGGGTGTTTTTTTTAATGTGCTATCATTAATGAAATAAGCATTCAGCTCCATGGATGAGCATTTCCACCTTAAAACTGCAGCGCACAGGCTTAAAAAACCCAGATTCAGACCTCCAGGGTTCCATATGTGACAAACCAGTAGAACTAATCCTGTTAGTTTGCATAGTGGGACTTTCTGCATCATCGTTCTTCCTCTGAGTCAGTTTCTGGTTTAAACATGCTTTACTTGAATATTACAACTGTCCATTGTGAAGTGTAGAGCAGCTTTACATGTCTGAGCAGAGTCGTGGGTGAGCTGGTGTGCTCGAGTGGAGAAAGAAGCAGGGATTTAGGTAGCAAGTGATAATTTTAATGGGAAAAAAAAACTTCTAGATATGTACCTTTGATGCACAAAAATGAGCCTTTAGGGGTTAAATCAGTTACCAGAGAGGGACTTTAAAGGAAAAGCGTCACAGTTTCGCCCATTGTTCTGTCAACTAGCAACCTTAAAGTCCGTAATTTTAAAAGTGAACCTGAGATTTCTGAGGAAGTCAATGGAAATGATGCGGAAGAAGCACTTCCATGTTTAGCTCAATGAGTAGCCAGGTGGGTAGTTGATTAACTGAGAAGTTTATTCAGAATGCATTAGAGAGCAGCAGCTTTCCAGAACAGCACCGAAGTGATCGAATACAGCCGAAGATTGTGTGTCATATTGAAAAGACTTCGGTTTTCTAGCAGTCAGTGTCTGTAAAGTGGCTTTCTTTACTCCCGCGAATGCAGATTTCTCTGGATAAGACATGAGCCTGGTTTTGATGTGGAGTATCTGAGTGGGTTTGTGTTGCACGAGCCACAGAATCAGATCCCTCGTCCGGCGATTCATTAGAAGGAAAGATAAGAGACGAGACTTCACCCCTGAGCTCGGTTCCTGCTTTAAAGGCATTACAAAAGGCTCGCAGGCTTCTGCTCGTGCTTGCTAATGACCGAGCGATCATTTGGTCTGTCCAAGTGATTGGCTTAAATGAGTCTGCTGTGATCAGCTTCACGTCGCGGCTAATGGGACAGAAGAAAGAAGGGAGACATGATGAGCGTGATTAGTTTAATAAGATGATTGCGGCGTCTGCTGGAGGGGCCGAAGCAGCAGACGGGACGTGTGAATGAAAGATGGATTTATCAGTAATAATACATGAAGGATTTTAGTTCTGCTTTAAGTTTCTTGTCGTTTTGCCTCCGCAGCACCTGAACCAGCCGCACCCTGCAACGCCACCCGCGGGACTCAGAAGTGGCAGTCGTGGCAATCGTCCCGTCCTTTCCGGCGAACCAGCCTGTCGCTCGGCTCGGGCTTCTGGCACGCCACCGGCCGCCACTCCAGCCGGCGCCTGCTGAGGGCCATCCCTCGCCACGTCGCCCAGATCCTGCAGGCGGACGTCCTCTGGCAGATGGGACACACCGGTAGGAAACTCGCCGTCGTTGTCTCTGCTTTGACACATCTTAGAAAATGTAAGGGAAGCTACTTTAACTGGATTGTCGTGTGTGCAGGCTCTGGTGTGAAGGTGGCGGTGTTCGATACCGGCCTGAGTGAAAAACACCCGCACTTTAAGAACGTGAAGGAAAGAACCAACTGGACGAATGAGAAGACGCTGGATGACGGTGAGGAGGAGGAACATGCTCATGCTGTTGATAAAAGTTTATATTAACCCTCCGAAGTCTGACACTTTTCTTCCTGTTACTGAAGTCTTGACAGCCTTTTGCTCCACTGTCTCGGATTTACTTAGAACCTTTTTTAAAAAATCATAAACTATGAACATTTAAAATAAGAGATAAGGTTATTTATTATTGTTTTTAAATTGCCCGTCAGCCCACTTGGATTACATTTTTTCACGCGTTGAAATGTGAGTCGATGTTTGAACGACGATATCTCAGGAACTGTTCAAGATAAAAGTCTGAAATATTTACTCTCATTTCTCACTGATTCAAAATCTGCAGTATTGAACAAGTAGCTTAAATTATCTCCTGAATAGTCCCGTCTTTGAGCAAATAACGAGAAAATTGATAAAGAAGTCAACCAGTGATATTTTCTGAACTCCGTGTAGCTTCATGTCACAGTAATACCAAACCAAACATGTAGAATACTTTTTAACATGAAATACGTGGTCACTGAAATGAAAAGAAAGTTAGTTTTGTTAAACTTCAATAAGTCATTGAGCAGGTTTGACAAGTTGCACCACAGAAACGGAGCTCTGGAGTTTTAAAATTGTTTTTTTAACCCCACTAAGAAAATAAATATTTGCAGTTGTGTATGTGTTTTAATGTTAGTACTTAAAAACAAGCAAATAATTGATGCCATTTTTTTGAGCACAGGATGGACCATTTGAGTAGATAAAGTGCAGTAAAAAAAAAAAAGAAGTTCTAAAATCAAAAAAGAATTATAATCTTTTTAACCAGTCATTGTTTGTATAGTTATTATTAAGATGAGATCAACTTTATTGATCCCTCACTGGAGAAATGTTACAGCTGCTAGATACAGATGAGGGAAGGAAGAAGAAGCAATTCCAAAAGTACAAGTAGACTAAAAATATAGGTATAATAAAGAAAATGTACAAGATAAATAAGGAAATAAAACATTCGAAAGTCTCCAAAAATAGCAGTGGTTCTGCAATGGATTATAAACCCAGTTGATGGTTTGTGAGATCAAGTGACATCTCGTTGTATCGGCCTGTAATGTGCTCAGCAGGAAAGCTTTTAGAGTAAATGTCTACATGCACTGATTACATGGATATGATTGAAGTTATGAAGTGTTTGCAGTGATGGACGACACAAACCAAGATGGTTAATAATAAAGACATCTCAGGTAGTGAGACGTTATGGTGTGTGTGTTTTTGAATGCCTTTAATTCTGCTTTATATCTGGTTTAACGCTGCCAGTGTGTATGATCAGCCGCAGCTCATCGACTGTGTGTTTTCAGGTCTGGGTCACGGTACGTTTGTAGCAGGAGTCATAGCCAGCATGAGGGAGTGTCAAGGCTTCGCCCCCGACTCAGAGCTGCACATCTTCAGAGTTTTCACCAACAACCAGGTACACACAGGCTCTGAAAGTTACACAAAGCAATCCTTCTCAGCAGCTAATCAAATTAGTTCCAACTGACTGTGAGGTTTATTTTTTTTGGTCTCTTCTCGCCTCCCAGGTTTCGTACACCTCGTGGTTCCTGGATGCTTTCAACTACGCCATCCTCAAGAAGATCGACGTCCTGAATCTCAGCATCGGCGGACCCGACTTCATGGATCACCCCTTTGTTGATAAGGTGATGCATGCTCTCTGGCCGTTGATAAACAGCCCGATCGAGCTGATGTTTTGACGCTCTCGTCGAACAACCCTTTGATCCTTTTACGTTACGCCCTTTTCACAGCGTGTCAATGAGCTGGTCAGCTGTCGGCACAAACCAGACGTATGAACTGGAAACGCTCCTTTAAGTGTTTCCTGCCTTCTAATGGAGTTCAACAACATGTCCTCTGCTGCTTTTGTTGTTACAAATCCTCAGCCCGAAGGCATACAGCAGCATAATGTGAATTATGTATTGAATAGCAGGAATCTGGATCAACTTGTTGTTAAGATTAAAATGCAATGTGTGAAAAGAGCAGCCAAGGAGAGACTCCTGTGACAAAGTATTATTCAGACACTGGTCCTATTGAAACGCTCTATTCAGGAACCCAGTGGGAAGGTTTCATGTTTTCTCCAACATCCTCTTAATGTATTTTTCTCTGTTTGTATTGAACCGACAGGTTTGGGAGCTGACGGCTAACAGAGTGATCATGGTTTCTGCTATCGGCAACGATGGACCTCTGTATGGGTACGTTTATCTCTGCAGCTTCCGAACATCATTAACGCTTCAGAAGAAGGACTTTTGATAAAACATGTAATCCCAACTGTGACCATCTTTCAGGAAATGGTTGAATAATGATTGTAAGACCACCAAATGTGCAACTATTGGCTGCTGCTGCTAACACAAGCTTTCTGTAGGACACTTAAAGGGAGATTGCGCATAATTTTTTGCAACAAAGATACTTTAGTTTAATTCGAGGTCAGGCATGGTCTGTCCAGTGAGTCAGGGTGGTGATTGTTTGCAGCATTTGGGTAAATATTACTCTGTAATTCACATCACACTGAGTTTGTTGACTTTATGACTCCTTTCCACTTGTGCTAATAATGCAGTTGCAGTAGAGCACAGTGGCAGCGTTACTTTGCACGTGTTAGTGTTTCATTAAAAGCACTTACACTGTTTGCCCTCCCTTCTACATATTTGCGCGGTGCTTCACAAACAGGATTTAACATAATGGACTTTCAGTAGTTCCCACCGATGTTCCGCTGGTTCCTCATTAGCGTGAACGTTTTAATTGAAAAGTGTTTCCATTATTTTTTTATCTGCATTTTAAATGATGGCATTTGAAAAAGTTAATGGAAACAACAGAATCCAAAAACATTTAATATCGCTGCTTGATGTGGTTTTAAACTCTTTTTTTGTTGTTGTTTGTTTTTGAAAGAGTTAATTTCCTAATAAGTTCTGACACTTTTGTCTCTAGACGGCATTAATAGCAGCTGACATAAAGAATGATTACAGCTCCTTTGTCTCCATTTTTTTCTTGTAGAAGCCTCAAAGTTTTGCTCGTTTCTTCTTTGAGGTTGTATTTTAGCGGCTGATGAACAACTGGGGTGCGTTTAAGTATCCAGAAGGAGATTTAGTTTATTCCAATGACAAAAATACCCAGATGTCCGACTACATTTTGCAGTATTTTGCAAGCCAGCCTGCTTTTCTGGACATTTTCACCCATAATCCTCTGCTCAGTTACATCACATTGTCTCGCGCAATTATAAACAGGCTTGATGTGCCGAAAGTGTTCAGAGTTTAAGGTGCAATATTATAACGAAGTCGTATGTCCCGATTGTTTGCATACTGCAGGAAACGGTGCGTACTTTCTAACAGCAGCTGCAGAATGTACTGAAAGTTTTAAAAAAGACAAAATGGGCCATTTTAACCACAGTCCAGGTTTAGTTTCCGGCGTCTTCTACTTGTTTATTCCAGCTGTGTGTAATGTAGCCTATAGCGCCACCTTCTGACGACAGCATTCGCTCCAAAACAGTTCATTTTTTGCAACACGGTTATCTAATATGTGCTTGACAATTACATAGAAACACAGCTTTCGTTTTACTTTAATGCAGCGGTTTACATTTATTTAGTTTCACCACACCATTGGTCTATTTTGGTGTATTATTAATGATAATAACTTTATTAATGTGGCACCTTTTGAAAAACAGAGTTCACAAAGCACTTCACAGAAAGGGGGGAAAATAAAGAAAAGAAGGAAACTCAGGGAGAATATTGAACAACAGAAGGCCGATCAGTCCAAACGTGGTGAAAGATTTTTAAAACAAATTACTGCGACATCACCAGATGAAATGACAAAAGTAGAGAGTGAGTGAAAGAACAAGAGGAACAAAAGAAAATCAGGAGGAAAACCATAAACACAAGGCTTAAAATGATAACAATAGTAAATAAATAAAAGAAATATGTAGCTAAATAAAGAGTAAAAGTGAATAAAATTAATATAAAATAAATAAAGCTTAAAAAAAAAGTAGGTGATCAAAATTTCCGATAAATATAATAATAAAAAATACAAACAGTAATAGAATGTAGCTTTTCTTTTCCTCTGTTTAATTGCACATGAATGCTCACTTACACTAAATTTAACCACTTTTATTATCCAGATAACCTCCCGTCAGACCAATAAAACAGAAAACATCTATATTATCATTGTTAGACAACAACAAAAGGCAGTTTAGCATCATACAGCAAAGGAAGTCATTCCAGAGAAAGGGACTGCACTTTAAACAAAAGCATCGATAACTCTCTTATCGCTACAAAACATCACTAGAAGGAGGAAGTTGTTGTTGTGACGCTGACGTGGAACAGTGAACCGTCAATCGTTAAGTCTCAAACTGTCTCCCGTAGCACCCTGAACAACCCGGCGGACCAGATGGACGTGATCGGAGTGGGAGGCATCGACTTCGAGGACAACATCGCCAGGTTTTCCTCCAGAGGCATGACCACCTGGGTGAGTTGCTGCAGGATTACACACTCCGACACACACCGGTCACCCAGACAGGGCTCCGAGATCTGCCCTCTGCTTTTTCGCGCCTGTTGACCGTAATGTAAGGGTCCTGATCCGTCATCCGCATCCCATCAGCCGCTTACTGTACATCCACACACACACACAAGAGCTCGCCGAGTTTGTTATCAGTCGTAGCCCAAAGCAGACGTCTGCTCTGGGATCTGATTAAGACTTCTCTGCCCCGTGTAGCGCTGCCAGCCAGCCATGAAGAGGCCTCGCTCTCCCACTCAGCTTCCAACCTGCATCCAGCATTTAAAAAAAAAAAATCCAACCTACTTTTCTTCTCGGTCGCTTTCTTTTTCCATCTTCGCTTTGATGTGCGCGTTAGTCATCGTTTAGAGTCGACCCCGACGTCTTGCGGGATGCTCGTATTGTAAACAGTTGGGAGCCTCTCTGACTTCACCGCGTAGGCGTAATGACACGACGAGGCGCAGACGTGAGTAAGAGCTATTTTGAATTTCGAATTACGGCTTTTGTCGCTGCCGTGTGGGGGGAAAACATGCTGATCTGTGTGTTTATAAATGCACAAGAAAGAAAGAAAGCACAGCGTCACTACAGGAACAACGTCAGCGATGTTTAGGCTGCTTTCTGCTCTACATGCGTATCAGATTATACAGGTCAAACTGGTCGCACAATGAATACTTTTTCAATCTCGAGCTGCTTTTCCAGCCCCTCTATCTGTATCTCATGTTGAGTATCTGTGTCCGATCTCTGTGCAGGAGCTGCCGGGAGGTTACGGCAGAGTGAAGCCTGATATCGTCACCTACGGTTCGGGCGTTTGGGGTTCGGGGATGAAGGAGGGATGTCGCTCTCTGTCCGGCACCAGCGTGGCTTCTCCGGTGGTGGCGGGCGCCGTCACGCTCCTGGCCAGGTCAGTTTCGTAAACCGGATTCCTCTGCTTTGCTCCAAAGACAACAATTCATTACCAGTCGTTATGTTGTTTTTCACCTTGCAAGTCTGTGTCCTAAATAGACCGACTGTACCACAAACACAGTTTTCAGTCTTTCGGCAGGTGTTTGTGTGTGTGAGTGTTTTACCAACATGATAGCAACTGTGCGAAATGAAACTTCATAGATCAAAATGAAGGTCGAGTTCGCAGATGTGTGTGGTCTGACCTTATTTTTTTTATGTTTACCTTCTTTGCGGGAACACTGCTGCACATACACATAGCAGCAGCAGCAGTGATAATTTCTGTCAGTAAAACATTCAGAGAAAGAACATAAGAAGTGCCTGATCATATTTTATGGAATAACATTACAGCTCTGACAACGTACCGCCACATGTTAGTAAATGCTAGAGTTTGCTGAGTTTGGGCTGTTGTGGTCACAATTTTTAAGATGGTTTGTGGTTTGAACCAGGACTTGGCTGATAATCAGGGCCGGTATTTATTTATTTACTTTTATTAACTGATTATAGATAAATTAAACATGATCCCTTTAGTCTCATGAAGCTGCCTCTCTCTGTTTGTGGTCTCAGAAATGTCACGGACCGACGCCTCAAACAGTAAACTAGCTGCTCTCACGGTGGCTAACGCTACGCTAACCGCGACAGCCACAGATGAACCTGAAACAGTGTTTTGGAAACAGTAACTAATTAATAATGCTTTAACATCTAGACCAGGGGTGGGCAATCCTGGTCCTCGAGGGCCACAGTCCTGCATGTTTTAGATGTTTCCCTCTTCCAACACACCTGATTCAAATGATCAGGATCGTTGTCAGGCTTCTGCAGAGCTTGATGATGAGCTGATCATTTGAATTAGGTGTGTTGGAAGAGGGAAACATCTAAAACATACAGGATTGTGGCCCTCCAGGACCAGGATTGCCCACCCCTGGTCTCAACCTTAGTGACAGAATAGGTAAAAGAATATGGAATGTGAAAGAAGAAGAGACAAATTGTTCAATATCATCGAGTTGATTTCCTGTGATGCTCAAATGTCATTACTCCTATTGCTAGCATACGTACTCCCCTGCAGTAATCTTTATTAATGAAGGAACCTAATTAAGAATGACAGATTTTCTTCTATCGCATGCTGTTAAAATATGATATGTAACTATTGTAGAGATTCGAGGAAATAAGAATTTTTACGTAAATGACTTTAAATGTATGTTTTTTGTTATAACTGAGAGCAAAAACATAAATTAGCCACCTGGGTTGACTGTTTTGCTAACTTTATTAGCGATCTCCACCAGGGGCAAAGTGATGGCTGACCTATTAATCGATATATTCATCCACACATGACTTCACACAGACTCTGAGAGTGCACACTGAGCATAACCTGTACAACCACTATAGCCACAATAATGGGAAGTAAAACCAGGTTGGAATAAACCAGAATTAACCCTTTAAACAGGACTTAAATTCCAATCAGCAGTGTTAATTCTTTTTGGATTGTTTTTAGCTTTTAAGTTAAATTGCAGTTGCATTGCAGTTATTGGTGATTTCATGCTTCATAGAGTAACTGAAGTCTTCACACCTTTTTCCATTTCTACAAAATAAACAAGACTTTTCAAAGCTTAAGTGCTGTTTAAACCCAAACAGGTGAGTAAAAAGTTTGTTAAAATACTAAAATGTAGACCTAAAGGTTAATTAAACTCTAATTCAACGCTCAGTGCTCTGTGTGTATTTTCGTCTGTTCCCAAAAAGTGTTTTGCTTCAACACCCAGCTGTAGCACAGAGTTGGCAGGGTAGCTGGTAATGATGCACTTTCTTCCCGTGGAGCAGCAGTCAGCCGGGCGGATTCTTGCACTTGTCTGGTTTTTAGAACAAACTGACTGAACTTTAGGTCGTCCCACTTGCTAAAGTCTGAAACTCTTCTGATGTCAAGTGTTGAAAAAGTAGGCAGCCGACAGTGATGTTCTCCAGAAACCTCGTCCTGGAGATTCACTGGAAACTAAATGAGCTCAGAGTGAGTGTCTGTTATGATACGGTTTAATCACCTCCGGCTTTGAAATCCGACATGAGCAGACGGTGAAACGTATCTGAGAGGACGGAGGGGTGTCGCTGATTAATGCTCGCCGTTATTCTCAGCCTGTCAATATCCCGTCTTGACATGTGAAAGGCCGTGTTGTTGCGGCGCTGTAACCGAGCCCATCCGTCGGCTCGTGTTGCCGGGTTAAGCATCCTGCCGGCCTTGTTGACTGGGAGACACCTCGCCCTTCTCCCGGGAGAACAATCTGAATCCGAGGAATCTGACACCCCTGACAGATGCACTAAAACCTGCCCTCCTCGTTGTCCTCCAGCACCGTCCTGAACCGGGAGCTGGTGAACCCGGCCTCCATGAAGCAGGCCCTGATCGCCTCGGCCCGCAGGCTGCCCGGCGTCAACATGTTCGAGCAGGGCCACGGGAAGTTGGACCTGATCCGAGCCTACCAGATCCTCAACAGCTACAGACCTCAGGCCAGGTACGTGGATCTCTAGTTCAGGGATGCAGAAGCGTGTGCAGAAATCTCTGATCTTCATCTTAATGGTTACATAACCCCGACCGGTCCAGCGTTGTCACAGCGCTGCCTCCTGGGAGGAAAAGGACGGGCTCAGACTGACACAATTACAGTTGAAGAGAGTTTTCCATAAAAACAATCCGTCTCAGTCTGCGTTCAGGCAAACCAGAGTTCAGCTAATACATCAATCTGTGACTAAAAGTATTATATAAATGAGTTTATACCGAGTTCGGAGGGACGGAAAGAAATGACGCGTTTTTGTTTTGATGAAGAGATGACATGACTGGATGTTGTTGGATTTAGCTTGATTAGTTTTCCGTCTTTGTATTCTGTTCTCTCTGTTTTTTGTTTTTTTGGTGTTTCCTCATGTTTCTTTTATGCACTTGGATCCACCTTGTGTAGTTTTTGTTGTTCTTTGGCATGTGTAATTTTTTGGGTTTTTCTTCTACAGTCACTTCATGCACTACAGCTATATCTGCTTTCCTTTTAGCACTCAGGGAATCCTGCGCAGTATTTTGGAGTTTTCTTTGTAGCCCTGTATTTATTTTGTAAACACTGGGATGCAAACTTCTACTGGAATTATGTATTTTTGATGATAAAAGAAAAAAAAAAGCATATCAATACGGATCAGAAACACAAAACATCTGGCAAAATCATTTCATAGCAGATGACAGAACGTGGAACTTCGAATTTATCTTTATTATTTAATTAAGAAATAAGTGTGAGGAAGTCTCTCCATCTGGCTCGTGTCCAAGTTGCTTTTTCTGCCCAAAACTGTGGAAAAAGTTGTTTCTATTCAGCTCCAAACCTTTCTGAGAAACCATGACATCTGTGAACAGCTTGAAAGTGCAGCCTTGTTCATGCATCTCTAGTGTCTTGCATGTAGCAGAACACTATTAATAATTATAAAAACAGAGTTGGATTTTATTCTAATCTGTCCTCGTCTCCTCCCGGTCTTTCTCCAAACTACATGGACCTGACCAAGTGTCCAAACATGTGGCCTTGCTGCTCTCAGCTAACAGTTTCAACCATTAACTGCAACTGTTTACAAATGAGCTGTTTTTAGCTTTTTATGCATTAAATTTTGCTTCTTTCGGCTTTACTTACTGCTTCAGCTGTTTATCTGACAATTTGAACTATTTCTACTGTTTGCCAACTTATTCTACTATTAACTATTTCATCTGTTCATTCCAGAATTTCAGCTCTTCACCTATTACCTTTCGCCAATTATTCAAACCCTTAACCACTGTTTTCTTCTTGTGTGACCCTTATTCTCCATCCCTACTGTCAGGACAATGTGTGAATTCTGAACTGTTAAACCAGAGTCGTGTATTATTCTGACTGGTCCTCGTCTCCTCCCAGTCTCTCTCCGAGCTACATCGACCTGACCGAGTGTCCCTACATGTGGCCTTACTGCTCTCAGCCCATCTACTACGGAGGGATGCCCACCATCGTCAACGTGACCATCCTCAACGGCATGGGCGTCACCGGCCGGATCGTGGACAAGGTGAGAAGTCGTTGGTGTTAAAGCGCTCTGAGAGGCGGAGTGAAGGACTGACCCGATGTTTTCTTTAGACAGCCCACTAAAGCTCTCTCTCTCTCTCCCGTCCAGCCCATCTGGCAGCCTTACCTCCCCCAGAACGGCGACCACATCGACGTGGCCGTCTCGTACTCGCCGGTGCTGTGGCCGTGGGCCGGTTACCTGGCCGTGTCCATCTCCGTGGCCAAGAAGGCGGCGTCGTGGGAAGGCATCGCTCAAGGTCACGTGATGGTCACGGTGGCGTCGCCTGCAGAGAACGATGTGAGTGGCCGCAGCAGCAGCAGCGCCGGAGAGTTTAAGCTGCTTTAGCTTTTTGTAGAGCCACAACTCATCTGATGCATCTCCAAACCCCGAACAGATGTGTTTACTTCACAAGCTGCATATATTTAGTAACATTACGCAGCAGTGCAGTTTGATATTCACAGTATGTTTTCATACAGTTTAACGTCACACCACGAAGTTTCTATTGACTGTTTTACCATTAATCTGTTTTATTTCAACAGTTTTTTCTGTTATTTTTGGTATATTATTACTATTTCAGCTGTTCATTAGTTGAAATTATTTGAAAATCATTAGTTTAAACCAGTTATTGCAACAGTTTCTAAGTTAGTTTTAGCTGTGTGCATTATTTTTATTTAGCTTGTGTAGCTGTTTCTGAACTAATTTGAATTATTTATGCCTTAAATGTAGTTTTTTTTACCTCTTGTATTAATTATGCTACTATTTTAGCTGCTTATCCATTACCTGTAGCTAATCAATCCAGTGTATATATTAATTTTTGTTAAATATTTTGGCAGTTCAAACATTATTTTTGGTTAACTTTTGCAGCCGTTTCGTACGTACATTTTTAAATCCATTGCTTCTAGCTATTTATTTCAACAAATTTCTAATTAATTTTGGCTGTTTATAAATTCTAAACATTAAAATATAATAAATATACATTTATATATTCAAACTTTATGAAGTATTATTTGCTGACTATTTTAACTGTTAGTTTTAGGTAATAATCGCAGCAGTTGTCATATGACTTTATATGGGCTATTTATGCTTTAAATTTTGCTTTTTCACTTTTTTTTTTCTTGCCATTTCAGTTATTTATGCACGACCTGTTAGCTCATTGTTTCAGCTGATTGTAAATTGCTTAGATGTGAATATTTAACTGTTCTGTCCACTACATTTGGTTAACTGCCTCTGCTATCCAGCCATCCATCCTTTATCTATACACTGCTTAATCCTCACTAGGGTCTGTCTCTGCTATTTACCATTTAACTTTTGCTAACTATTTCTAAACCCATCACGTTTAGCTAACTATTTCTACAGTTTTTCTGTTCCTTTACTTCACCATTTCATCTCCATAAACTACTTAAACCATTCATTTATTGCTTTCAGCTGTTTTTTTATTTAAATTTATCAGCCTACTTAATACTTAATTTACTTTCAGTGGCAGCACACTGGCGGCTTTTTAATGTGTTGCAGCTCATTTAGGCTGTCGAGGGCTTATTAGATACTGGAGATAAATACTCTAACACAAACATATGAGTTTATTTATTGATAAAATCACATTTTTGTTGTTATCTTTCTCGTTGCAGTAGTAAAGTGCAAGCAATCCTGGCTGGAATCTCTGTTGTAGCGCTTGTAGCATGTGTAGTAGTAATAATAATAATAATAATAATAATATAATAATAAACTTAATTTATGTTGCACTTCTCAAAACACATGACAAGGTGCTTCACATCAGCAGCAAATGTTTTAAGTTTAGAGGCAGGAAACAACAGATTTATATAAAAACCAATGCAGGGTAGGAAAGGTACAAGGATAGTATTAAATTATAGCAAAAGACCTTTTAAGAAAGCCTCTCCAGTAAGAGTTTGTTTTAAGACTCTACTCTCCTCGTCTCTCGTTGCAGTCGGAGGTGGGAGGCGAGCTGACCTCCACGGTCAAACTGCCCATCAAGGTGAAGATCGTGCCGACTCCGCCCCGCAGCAAGAGGGTCCTGTGGGACCAGTACCACAACCTGCGCTACCCACCCGGCTACTTTCCCCGAGACAACCTCCGCATGAAGAACGACCCGCTGGACTGGTGCGTGTCTCCAGAGTCGACCTTTTTTTTTTTTTTTCCTGTTTCACTAAATCTGTTGAGCTTTACGCCTGTGAATGTGGATTATTGTTTCCAGGAACGGGGACCACATCCACACCAACTTCAGGGACATGTACCAGCACCTGAGGAGCATGGGCTACTTTGTGGAGGTGCTGGGAGCTCCCATCACATGCTTTGATGCCAGCCAGTACGGTACGAACGCACGAAAACACACAAAGCTTTCTGCTCTAACATGACTAATGCAGCTGCGGGCGGTCAGTGGAGTCTTTCTACTCGGAAGACGATAACAACTAAATGGATTATGTGCGTCCCTGCAGGCACTCTGCTGATGGTGGACAGCGAGGAGGAGTATTTCCCCGAAGAGATCACCAAGCTGAGGAGGGACATCGACAACGGCCTGTCGCTCATCATCTTCAGCGACTGGTACAACACGTCTGTGATGAGGAAGGTCAAGTTCTATGACGAGAACACCAGGTATGTGACCCTCCTCAGCAGCATGACTCTACTGATGAACGTTTACGGATGCAAAAGCTTTATTTCTTAAGGATTAATACGAATGATATCGAACATAAACACAAAATATTTGGACAGAACTGGAGCAGTTTTCTACTCTTGTTTTCTCAGGTTTTTAAAAAAAAAACTGACACAGCGCTTTTTTCTTTTAAGTTGTGGGTTTTTTTTGCTCAATTTATTCAGATTCCAGGGTTCCTGCAGTACAAAAAAAGTAGGAAATTTGATTTTATTCGCTTGAAAATCTGGAAAAGCCTTTGAGTGTAGAAAAATATTTGTGTGCCAGATGGCGACCGTTGTTCTGTTTTCTAAAATCTAAAATTTAGAGTTTCTAAAAATGCATTAATCATTATGTTTTAAGCAAAGTGTAATTTGGTTTTAATTGACTGGAGATGGAACGTTTGAGGGCTTTTTATTCACAGCTGCCTTTTTCTGGAAAAGCCGCAGACTATATCTGAATTAGCTTGTCTCTGCTTTTTTATTTTAGGAAGTACTTTTGCCAAAAGTTTCCATTTTTATTCTTCTAAAACCTGCTGAGCTAGTTTGTGGCTTTAATCTTGATTTACTGCTGTTAAAGGGACTTTATGTCCAATTTAAAGTGACGTTTGTTTACCCTTCTCATATGAATGCGAAGTGATTTCTTGTTTGTGGATTTATTTTGCTAAATTAGTTGGAAAAGAAAGAGTGACAGCACTTTATTCTGAAAGTTGTGGGTATTTTTTGCTAAATTTAATCAGATTCCAGGGTTCCTGCACTAAAAAAGGAGGATTAAAATTTGATTTTATCGCTTGAAAATCTGGGGAAAAAAGAGTGTAGAAGAATAATTGTGTTTCCAAACCATTACCCTTGTTCTGTTTTCTAAAATCTAAAATTTTGAGTTTCTAAAAATGCGTCAATCATTACGTTTATGCAACCAAAGTGTTTATTTCTGTGTGGAGCGAGTTTAATTACCGCAAAGCAAGACGGACGCTGAACACCTCATACACAGATCCGTTTCTGTACATCACAGCCCGCAAAACGACTCCAGACATCCGTGACCAGATTAGTTCTGTAAACCACGTACGTCCACAGCGTCACAAATA
>NW_007578150.1:18956-22878 GCF_000690725.1 Stegastes partitus | reverse complement strand
TGCTGAACTGGACGGTTGTGGAGATGATTTTTCTCGTTGCGCCCTGCAGGCAGTGGTGGATGCCGGACACAGGGGGCGCTAATGTACCAGCGCTGAACGACCTGATCTCGGTGTGGGGGATGGCGTTCAGCGACGGCCTGTACGAGGGAGACTTCACGTTGGCCGATCATGACAGTGAGACTCCCAAACATTCCTCATCTGCTGTTTGATGTCGCTCCTCTCATTACACATGTGGTGTTACTCGTTAGCAGTAAATAAAGGTCTTCTCTCCTCCACCCTCCTGCTCTCAGTGTACTACGCCTCAGGGTGCAGTATCGCCCGGTTCCCAGAAGATGGAATAGTGATTGCCAAGAACCTGAAGGACCAAGGTACCCGCAGGCCTCTTAAAGTCCTGAACCCGGCGCAGTTCTTTTTTTTATTCTGTCTTTTCTTCAGATTTAACAGTTTGTGTGTTGTTGTTTTTTCACAGGTCTAGAAGTGTTAAAGCAAGAAACCGCCGTGGTGGAGGGAGTTCCCATCCTGGGACTGTACCAAACGCCGTCTGACGGGGGAGGTCGCATCGCTCTGTACGGAGATTCGAACTGTATAGACGACAGCCACAGACAGAAAGGTAACCTCCTCTGGTCTTATTCACGGTTAATCCTCTGAACCTCAAGCAGTTCTGGGTGTTTCTTTTGCTCCTGTCACATTTTTTACAACATTATAAAGTCCTGCACCTAAAAAAAAGTTGTGTTTTTGACCCATTTTGACAGTTTTGTGTGTTTTCTTACTTTAAAAATAACATTTCTGTTCAGTCGACGTGGACATTAGTCGTCAGGAACGCCCCGACTCGTGTGCCTTTGTCCAGTAAATCTAAAGATTCCTCCAGTGTGTTTACCTGCTTCATCTCTGGTGCTTCCTCGTCCGTCCAAAGCTGTTGAAACTAATATGATGGGGGTCATAGTGAGCAAAGAGAAAGAGAAACAGAGCCCAGAAATGTCTTTTGTGCAGAATGACAAAGTTATAACACCATTAGTCATAAGAAAGGTTCATTTTATTGACTGCTTATTTGAAAAAAGTTGAAATAAATCTGGAATCTAATCATGTTTTACTACTTTTGAGTTTATTTTCTACTCTCTACTCTGCGTAAACACAGCCTGCAGTTCAGCCTAGAAGTCCCTCTTTTTTTTTTATCATATATATCAATTAGCACCATATTCAGACAAGTTCAGTGCGTTGTGTTTAATCTGTGGTGCTAAAATAGTGAGTTACAGGAAGGACAACAACAGCTCTCTCTCTCAATATTTGTGTTATATTCCTATAACATATGTAATAAATGATGTTATAATATTGTTACGCCTATATTCTCTACTTTCTTTCATAAATAAAAGATTTAAAAAAGAAGTTAAATGGCTTAATAGTCTAAAGAAACAATGATAATCACAGCGCACAAAGTCATACATGCAGAAAAGATTTACAGATAAGAGCGACAACAGTAAAGTCAGTTGGAGTTTGACAGGAGCTCAGAATATTTCAGCTTTTTTTTTTACAGAATCTGTTTTTAAGTGAGCCTGTTCACAAATTTGTCCTTCAAAGACAGTCAGAAAGTTAAAAACCTGATCATTCTGTCAGTTTTTTACTCTGATGATGTGATTTTAGTGATTCTGCCTTTCAAACCTCCTTCAGAGGGTTGACGCTCGGCTCCAGAGGCAAAGAGCTCAGACTGACGTCTTCACTGATGTGTTGTCGTTGTTGTGGTTTGTTCCCTTCACAGACTGTTTCTGGCTGCTGGACGCTCTCCTTCAGTACACCTCCTACAGTATGACCCCTCCCAGCCTCAGCCACTCCCACAGCAGAGTGGCGCCCCCCGCAGGCGTCGAGCGCCCACTGCCACAGAGGCTGGAAGGTGAGGAAGAGATGCAGTTGCTCAGCTAGTGCGTGTTTTAGCCGGATGTTTTCTNTTCTGTCATTTATATTCACAAATAAGTCTCTGGTAGATCATTAAAGCCCATTATTGTTTGGCTTTATGTCTGTTTCTCTCTGTAGCTTTAGATATTCATGCCTAAACAAGCCAAAAAGCATTTGTTTATATTTAAAAACTTCACTAATCTGCTTTGCCCAGCACTGTGTGGCCCACTTCATAGAACAAAGAGGGAAATAAAGGGTTATTCTGTGGATTATTCTGCAAACGTAAAGAACATTTCACACAAACTGGCGCCGACTCAGAGGGTCAAAAACTCTTCATGTTCCCAAAGAAATGCACTCGTTAAAGGGCGGCTCGGCGTATCGCTGCAGAGCAGCTCTGCACCCGGACGACTGCAGCAGAGCGGCTTTTGATTAATTTCGCTCTTTGTGGAAGGAGTTGTAGAAACCAGAGACGATAACATTGTGCGGCAGCGAGCTCGGTTCCTCAGGTTGAAGCTCCCCGTGTCTGCTCCTTTAAAACGATCGCCCATTACGAGCCGTTTCGGTGATTAAACGCCCATTACCTCACAAACGCCTTCGCCAGGAGCTTCATGGTAACGATGGCGAGATAAACCGTTGCGTCGCAGCCGTCGCCGTCCTTCTGCAGCGTCAGACTCGAGCCGTAATAGACGTCATACATCACAGCTGCTCAGATTTCGGAGCTGCTCGTGCAGAAATAACAATTACTCACTGGTCCTCGCCGCTCCGCTCACATCCCGCCCAAGCTGTCGCGCACAATCCACAGAATTAAAAGCCTTAAACGCAGTTAAATATAGTCTTTGTGGCTTCAAAGTGTGATGCCGAGTAATTCGGTTTTAATTGACTGGAGATAGAACATTTGAGGGCTTTTCATTCACAGCTGCCTTTTTCTGGAAAAGCCGCAGACTGTAGCTGAATTAGCTCGTCTCTGCTTTTTGACTTTAGAAAATAATTTTGCCAAGAGTTTCTGTTTTTATTCTTATAAAAGCTGCTGAGCTATTTTATGGTTTTAATGTTGATTTCCTGCAGTAAAAGTGACTTTATTTCAGATTTTAAATGGATTTGTTTTAAACTTCTTTTTAAAGTTGCTGATTTCTTGATGTTTGGATTTATTTTTACTAAACTAGATGGTTATTTTTTGATTTTTATCTTGATTTACTGCAGTAAAAGTGACTTTATGTCCAATTTAAAGTGACGTTTGTTTACCCTTCTCATGAAAACAAGTTATTCCTTGACTTGTGGATTTGTTTTACCAAATTAGAAATGTTAAGTTGTGATTTTTATTATGATTAACTTCTGTAAAAGGGACTATGTCAGATTTAAAGTGAAGTTGGTTTAACCTTCTCGTAAAATTAAGTAATTTCTTGATTTCTGGATGTATTTTGCCAAATTAAATGCTTATTTCATGATTTTTATCTTCATTAACTGCAGTGAAAGTGAACTTATATCAGATTTAAAGTGAAGCTTGTTCTTATTACGGTGGGTAATTTCTGGATTTTTGGATTTATTTTGTTAAATAAGGTTTTTTTGTGATTTTTATTATGATTTACTGCTGTAGAAGTGACTTTTTGTCCAATTTAAAGTGAAGTTGGTTTAACTTTTGCTACATTAGGTGGTTATTTTGACATTTTTATCTTGATTAACTTTCGTAAAAGTGACTTTACATCAGTTTTAAAGTGAAGTTTGTTTACTCTTCTTATATAAATACGGGATTTCTTGATTCATGAATTAATTTCGCTAAATTAGATTATTATTTTATGATTTTGACTTTTGATTAACTGCAGTGAAAATGACCTTTTATCAGATTTAAAATGAAGCTTGTTCGTATTAAAGTGGGTGATTTCCTGATTTTTGCTAAATTAGAAGGTTATTTTATTATTTTTATCTTGATTCACTGCTGTGAGAGTGACTTTATGTCAGATTTAAAGTGAAGTTGGTTTAACCTTCTCTTAAAAGTGGCTGATTTCTTGATTTCTGGATGTATTTTTGCTAAATTAGA
>NW_007578150.1:4522-17214 GCF_000690725.1 Stegastes partitus | reverse complement strand
GTTTGTGAGTGAGCGATTTAAAATGTCTTGTATGGTCGCTGACAGAACTCATAATGGGTAAATGTAAATTCTCTGAAGACTGGCTCATAAATCCCACATACAAAGACTGGTTGGATAAGGATCCCGAATGGATAAAGAAAGCTAAATGCAGACTTTGTGTGAAATTGTTTGACATCTCCAACATGGGGGAGGCGGCGGTTGTGAGCCATATGCAGGGAAAAAACACTTTCGTCTTGTCACCGCATCGTCTGCACTGAGAGTCACAGCGTTTTTGGCTAAACCCAGCATGAGACCAAGTCCGACAACATCAAGTGAACTAAGTTTGAATTTTTTTTTACCGAGAAATTTGACAATTAGAGTCTGGGAAACGTATGGAATTTTGAAATTTCAAATGTGTAGGAACCCTGATTTGTTCTAAAACATACATATTTACGTTGGATAGTTGGATTTCTGTTTCACACATCATCTGTAACGTTCTGATCTAATATTCAAACCTCCCGACCGCTGAGTGAAGACAACAGAACAACGTTGCTTTTCTTCCTCTTGCTCTCTGTTTTCCATTTGCTTGTCAACTATATGCGACACTTTTTCAGCCCAAGTTAACACAGCTGATTACACTCTAGAGAGGCTGTACCGCTTCCTGGTTGTTAAATGAAATCGTGTCCTCCTCCTGCTCGTCCGTCTGCGTGGCTGCCGCCCCGTCATGTGTTCAGAATTACGACGAACGCATTTGATTTCCCTGCGATCGTGCTGACAGACCAGAATAGAATATCTTTATTTGTCAGTGTGCACGTGCGACGAAATTGCATGCCAACCTATTTGAAGTGCAAAACGGCAAACGTGCATCAAGTCAGAGGTTTATAAATAAAATAAATGAACACAATAGACGTCTGAGGACAATAAACACCAGAACGAACCGACTAAAAACAGCCGTAACTGCTCTTAACCCTGTCAAGACGCTTTTCTTTTCTTTTGAAATAATCTTTTTATAGTTAGTTTAGAAGCATTTTTTTTCTAAACTAATCCTAAAAAATGAAGAGCAAGAAAACATAAGTGGTCATTCATGATTAAAAATTAGGAAAGTGGCAGATTAGTAGGGATAAATAAAGTTTTATTCTAATTTTTTTAAAAATTCTAATTCCAATTCTGTTTAAGGTTTTGTTGTGACCGTGCAAATGCACCACTTTTCTGTAAGTCTCTTGAACATCGTCAATAGTTTATTTCTGTAATTTCAATGTCAGGAACAACGCAGAGTCGCATTCTGCCATTAAAACAATATAAAGACATGCTAAGGCTAAACAAGAGTCTCTGCTGCACATCTGTCCACACGTTCCCACTCAGCTTCTAGACTTTATATTGAGATTGTGTCACTAATATTGAACTTGCTTTCTAAACTGTTGGAAACTTTGACAATTATGAAAGTACACTGGTTTAGAATTCATAAAACAAAGTAAAAATCAAGCTGGAGGTGTTAACAGGTTTACAGATGTCTTCTTCATGGTGGTCTGTGGCCAAAATGCTTTTTTGTCACATGTCTCAGGACACCTGAGCAGCAAGGCCGAGTGATTTGACGAGCGTTTGAATCCTGTTTTTATGATTAATTACATATAAACTCCTTCCGTTCTTCCAGGAAACCACCTCTACCGCTACTCCAAGGTCCTAGAGGCTCACCTGGGCGACCCTAAGCCCCGCCCCCTGCCAGCCTGCCCTCACCTGTCCTGGGCAAAGCCACAGCCGGTGAATGAGACGGCTCCCAGGTAGTGTCATTGAAAACTACATTTCCCAGAAGTCACTTGATGTCTTGTTTTGCTGGTGATGACATTTTTATTTCAGCTTGCTTTATTTGCACTTCTTAGCAAGTGTACAGTAGATCAGAGTGTGTTTCCGTCCTTTGTGTGTCAACATTTTCATCAGTTTTCCTTCAGTCAGAGCTCAACATGAAGGAAGATCTTGTGCTTCAGTAGGAGGTCGACACATTTCAGTGATACTTTGAAGCAGCAGATTTGCACACAGTCTTCGAACATGGAGTCGATCTCGTTCTTTTTGCAGAACAAAATCAAGTCAAACTTACGACCGACTGACGTGAACTAAACACTCTGTGGAGTTTCTCACACTTTCTCTCTCTGTGTGTGTCTCAGTAACCTGTGGAAGCACCAGAAGCTTCTCTCCGTTGATCTGGACAAAGTGGCGCTGCCCAACGTGAGGCCGTACCGTCCCCAGGTCCGACCTCTGTCTCCTGGGGAGAGCGGGGCCTGGGACATCCCTGGAGGTAACAGAGGACCGCAAGGGTTCAGTTTAACCCTTAAACCAGGCTTAAAAAAAAATGTTTATAGTTTGCCTTCTCTGCAAGATGGCTACTGTATGTGAATGATTCAGTGAATAAAATGATGTTTATTGGTCCACATTCAGACAATCACCTTTTCACAGTTAAGAAAGTGCATCTGTACTGCCAGCATTTTATAGTGAGATGCATGTAAGAACATAAAAAAGTCACAATATTAACCTCTTATTTCTCTGTGCTTATTGATCTGATCAAATAGTAAAGAGAATAAAAAATAAAAGATAGAAAGAAAATACAAATATATAAAGTAGAAAATTAAAAAAAAATATTTAAAAAAAAATAAGAACAAATAAATAAAAGTAAGAAAATGCTAATAATAAAATATTAAAAATTTAAAAAAAAAATAAAAAATTTGATACTGTGGTACTATAACCCAAAATGTGATGTCCAGGTCTTAAGAGGTTAATCACGTTTTTTCTTGATGTTAAGGTTAATATACGAGCTATGCAAATTTTAACCCATCAGATGACAGAAGATCTGGATAACTCGGACTACTCCGGTAAAAACAACATAAAGCATGTTCAGTTAGCCCTGATAATGACCAAGATATGAGCTTTAAAGGTGAAAACGTAGTGAAGTTACCCTGAAATTAACTCTGGCTCGCAGCTCTGAGAAGTCTGACTATTAGTAAGTTATTACATACCGATTTATTTATTCCGACTTTAGATTTAGAACGGCATTTGTGCAGCGTTGGCAGAGGAAATGGTATTAATAACCTAAATAGGAGGATTCATGTTTTTCATATCAGTTTTCATTATACAGGTTTGTGGTTTTTATTAGTAGGAAAATGTATGAAAGGACAGGCTTGTCATCAGAACAATCTGAATTTCCTCTGGTGTCATTTTGGTGCTTTATTTCTTCATAGTCTTAATCTGCAACATGCATTTTTGCCTCTTCATTTCTTTTAAGCGTTTTTTTTAGCAGCTGTCAACATTACTGTTGTAACCACAGTCACAGACGAGGCTGTTTTTAGTTGTTTACATTATCGATAGACTGATTGTCGACTTATTATCGTGGCCGATATGTGGCATTTTCCCCAATTATCTGTATGAAATGTGCTCCTTCATGTCTGATGCAGCCTCCTCTCGTCCCTCTGTTGTCTCAGAAATGTCTCAAGCAGAGACTGTAAAACTGAACAAACCAAACTAAGGCTACGCTAACAGCTAGCAGCTAAGTTAGAAGGCAGATTAACCTGAAACAGAGTCTGAACAGCAATAATTAATCATGTCTGTGAAGGTTCTCAGTCAACCCCATTGTCGCAGGAGGAGCACTAACGACCCACATAAGGAGGGGGAGGAGCAACAACCCCCCAGTTGAAACCCAAACTCAGGTGTTAATGACTCCTTAAGGATAGAAGTATCTGGAACTCCCAACTAGTCAGTCAGAGCTGATGAAGCCTCTTGGATGAGAGGTGGAACGTCTTCAAGGAAGTCAAGCAAGTCCAGTAGCTACGATTAATCTAAGAGAATAATTAGTGATGCTTTAAGATCTGGACCTTTGTGGGCAATAGAAGTCACAGAAGATTATTAAAACAGAGAAGAACAGCAGACCTTCCTACAGGAGATAAATGGTGGAGCGTCCTAATGTAATCACTCCTAGTTCTGTTTGACATATTCAGTTCTAGTCGCCCTTATTAATGGAGAAGCCCAGTTCTGAACAACAGCTCCTCTGCTGTTAAAACATTACATTTATCGACTCCAGATGTTATCGGTTATCCGTCTTTCCCGATGACCAACCGTCCTTCCCCTCCTCTTCTCCAGGGATAATGCCCGGCCGCTACAACCAGGAAGTGGGTCAGACCATCCCCGTGTTCGCCTTCCTGGGCGCCATGGTCGTCCTGTCCTTCTTCGTGGTCCAGCTCACCAAGGCCAAGAGCAAACCGAAGCGCAGGAAACCTCGCATCAAGCGGCCGACGTACCTCCAGCAGCAGCAGCAGCAGCAGACGACGACGACGGCGACGGGGAAAAACCCCACAGTTTGACTGAAACTCTTGATTTCACCTCCAGAACTGTTGAAGGGACGACTCGCGTTGACGTCGGAGGTTTCGAAATCGACGTCGGACTGCTTTTAAACCTGAAGCCTGCCGGACATGAACCAGGCGTCTCCTGGGACAGTTTTTGTGCCTCTTGTCTGTTCTAAGGCTGTCGTGGGTGTTTGTGTGTGTGTCTGTGGACCAATGAACAGTATTAGACCGTGTTGTTACACACCTGATGTAAAACACACACTTAAAACACACCTCAAGACGCCCGACAGTCGTGGCGTCTACATTTCTCTCCTTCGACCAAACTGTTTCTTTATGAATGAAATGTGTCTGACTTTTATATTTATTGAATTTGTTCGTACCCTAAACACACAAAACACGAGCGCACATTCACAACAAGGCAAACACACAAACACACGACACACACACACGTAATCATGCAGGTGTTTTTTGCAGCATCACAGGAGGATCCAGTTGTGTGTCCCTGGTTTTGTAAGTTTCTGCCCACATCTGTTTAAGAATCACTTGTCTTTCATTGTTTTTATATTTTCTATAACGGATGAACTCTGGCCGGGCGTTCTGCTCATATCGTCCTTCATGATCTCAACAAAGTAGCATCGACGGACTTGTTCAGATATATCTCATCAATTAAAAAGCATAATCAAAGTGATCTCATTTGGTATTTCTTGAAATTCTTTCCGGTAAATGCGTCGGTTTTTGCGGTTGGCTTTGCAGCAGCTCAGTTTTTCTAAAGGTTTTGCGTAATTTTAGGGAAAAAAACGTCAAGTTTCAAAAGCAATCGTCAAAGTTATTGCATAAACTGTCGATTATTGGTTATTTTCTCCATCAATCGGTTAGTTTTTGATCTATAAATTGTCCTAAACTATGACAAATGTCCATCAGTGTTTCCCAAAACAAAGACAACTGTCATAAAAGAAGAAAGAAACCAGAACATATTCACATAAGAAGCTGGAATCAGACTTTTTTTTTCTAAATGACTCAAGCTGAATGATAGTTGTCAACTAATCGATTCGTTGCTGCAGCGGAGATGTCTTTTTTTTAAATTCTAAACATTCTTCCTTGTCAGAACCAGGTGCCTACATTACCCACAATGCAGCTTGATGCTTCAAAGCCTTGAGCCTGCAGAAGGGAGCAGAGGTCTGGTAAGATCACTGTTTTCTAACTTACAATCAAAGCAGCAACTGTTTTGGTTTCGTAATTCTGTTTACAGTCAGTGTTGCTCTCCAACGTCTGTAAACGGAACCTTTTATCTGCACATTTGCCCAAAGAAGTGAAGTAAACTTTCACAGTAAGTTCACTTGAGTTCAGATTTGTCTTTACAGTGTAGAACTTTAAAATCAAACCTCTAAAAAGTCAATGTTTCACGCTGATTCCTCATTCAAATGGGGCTTGAGTTGATCTAAAGTCTACATTATTGTGGTTGAACCTCTTCCTGCCTTTGTTTTCTGTCACATGTCCACTGTTAGACAGTTTTAACAAAGTGCTCGTGTAAAACTTTAATCATAAATTCACATCTTATTGAATCTGCAGCAGCTGCCAGCGAAGAGAACAACGGCAAGAAAAATAAAGATTCCAAGTAGGATGCTGCTTGTTGCTGCTGCTGACTAAGCAATTAAGATTTATTTCTCATTCCAACTGGGACTTAAATTGATCTAAAAATGACTAAACGTGTCGTCTTCAGGGAATCCTCGTGATCTGGTGGCTGAAACGATGGTTAAACTTCTCTCTGCTTTAGTTTTCCGTCTCCTCCAAGTGTTAACTAGTAAAAAAAAATCCAAAGTTCTCTGCTACAACTTCAACCAGAAGCCTCTCATTGAATCTGCTCCAGTGTTGTTTCTTTACAGACGTAACCACCAACACAGCACTAGTTGGTTTTCTGGGTTTCAGCGGTGGGAGACGTGTTTGTGCTCTCAGGTATTGATTCAACGCTGCGATTACAGGAATCACACACGTGGATTTACACTCAATCCTCAGGAGGAAAGAAAAAAACAGTTGCTGCTGGAAGAATAGAAGAGCTGCTTTTCATGAACAAAAGGAAAAAAGTGTTTGTGCCTGAAAACACAGGCAGCAGTTGGATAAGAAGAAAAAAACGACTCCAACAGGTCACAGAACAAACTGTGATGTTCAGCAGATGTCATCGGACCGTTAAAGCCACAGTGTGTAGGAAGACTTGCTTTGGTGAAACGTGTCCATGTGGTGTGTGTGTGTGTGTTTTATATATATATATGCTAGAAGACAAACCACAGCTGAGTATTTCCACCTTCAAACTGCACAGATTCAGATTTTGCAGGCTGAAGCTTTCTGCATCTTCAGTCTTCTTCAGTTTCCGGTTGGAACATGTCAAACTCAGCTGCTTTAGAGCAGTTTTACAGTATTTAAGTTGTAGGTGAGCTGGTGTGCTCAAGCTGCAGTGAGACAGATTGATAGAGCTGCACTTTTGAGAGGAGGCAACAGCGTAAAGTTACATCTGAGCCATTTTAAGGCAGGAAGAGGTTGTTATCATGCCACACAAACCTCCTAAATGATGAGTTTTAAGTCCAGAGAGGTGTTTTCTCTCCTGTCATTGACTAAAACCTTTAAATTCTCCTCTCTGTGTGTGTCAGAGTTCCATGTTTAGAAATGTTTAAACTGTAAAACTACACAATAGTGCTGAGCAATTTGGGGAAAAAAAGTCTGAATGGGCCCTGCGATGGACTGGCGGCCTGTCCAGGGTGTCCCCTGCCTTTGCCCTAGGTCGGCTGGGATGGGCTCCAGCCCCCCATGACCCTAGTGAGGATTAAGCGGTGTATAGATAATGGATGGATGAAGTCTGAATGGAAGAAATTACGACATAATTTAGTGAAACCAGCTTCTGTTTGTTGTGTAAGTGATGGAGGTTTACTACACCATCAAAAGTGTGACTGACACACGAGCGTGAATTTATAAAACCAGTGACACAAAAACCTTAACCCCATAAAATCTGAAAAAAAGAGCCTATAATAAATCATCCCAAGAAAAACAAATGTTAAAATCATAACTTTACGAAGGTGAAATAAACCTAAACTGTCCAGATACACATATTAAAATTTCAAATTGGATAAAACTGTTTTAACTGGTGAAAAATATGACCAAAGGTTCAAACGGCAATTTTGATTTGAAATCGATGAACTTTTTTGCTTTGATGCAAAGTGGCAGCTGGTGATATTGGAATACTTCAGACAAACATGCTTGAACTTAGGGCTGCAAGGTGGCTCAGTGGTTAGCATCGTTGCCTCGAGGCAAGAAGGTTGCCGGTGAGGACACACGGGATCTTTCTGCGTGGAGTTTGCATGTTCTCCCCGTGCAGTTTGGGTTCTCTCTGGGTTCTCCAGCTTCCTCCCACACAGTCCAGAAACATGTTGAGGTTAATTAGTGATTCTAAATTGTCCATAGGTGTGAATGTGAGTGTGCTTGGTTGTCTGTCTTTCAGTGTAGCCCTGTGATAGACTGGTGACCTGTCCAGGGTGTCCCCTGCCTTCACCCTAAGTCAGCTGGGATAGACTCCAGCGCCCCATGACCCTAGTGAGGATTAAGGGGTGTATAGATGATGGATGGATGTTTGAACTGATTCTACAGAAGAATAAAGACACAGAACGCTTCACTCTGTGAGCTGACGGGATTCTTTAGGGTTTGTTACGTATGAAACTTCAGAAATCTAAATCCGTGTTCTAGAAACTCATCACATGTAAAAAAAACTTCAGCTCAAAACCACCGTCCTGCTTAATGGATGTTTTCTAATACTTTGTGTGTTTTAATGCTCAGCAAAGCAACTTGTAGTTAAAGTTTTTAGATACGCAACTGAAATCACTGCAGTTTTAAGTTGGAAATGATCAATGATTTATCTTCTAGCTTATAAAACACAACAAGTTTCTTTAATAATCTGACTTCCATGACATCTGCTGAACATCACAGTTTGTTCTGTGACCTGTTGGAGTTGTTTTTTTTTCTTCTTTTCCAACTGCTGCCTGTGTTTTCAGGCAGAAACACTTTTTCCTTTTGTTCATGAAAAGCAGCTCTTCTATTCTTCCAGCAACAACTGTTTTTTTCTTTCTTCCTGAGGATTGAGTGTAAATCCACGTGTGTGATTCCTGTAGCAGCGTTGAATCAATACCTGAGAGCACAAACACGTCTCCCACCGCTGAAACCCAGAAAACCAACTAGTGCTGTGTTGGTGGTTACGTCTGTAAAGAAACAACACTGGAGCAGATTCAATGAGAGGATTCTGGTTAAAGTTGGAGCAGAGAACTTTGGATTTTTTTTACTAGTTAACACTTGGAGGAGACGGAAAACTAAAGCAGAGAGAAGTTGAACCATCGAGGATGTTCTAGCCTTTGAATGGATCCTGTTTTAACCACCAGATCACGAGGATTCCCTGAAGACGACACACTCAGTCGATTGTTGCATCGATTTAAGTCCCAGCTGGAATGAGAAATAAACCTGAATTGCTTCGTCAGCAGCAGCAACAAGCTTCCTATTTGTAATCTTTATTTTTCTTGCCGTTTCTTGCACATTTTTTCCTTCGCCGCATCGCTGGCATCGTGGCGAAGTGCTGAAAGCTGCCAAAACATTTGGCTGCAGCCACCAGACAAACCGCTGGCAGGCTGAGCTCAGAGCGGAGGTTAAAACTTGAGGTATTTCCTCTCCGACCTGCAGGTCACCAGAAAGCATTTTGTCTGTTTCCTTGGCAGCCTGCTGAGGAGAAATAATTGCATTCCTTTTTCTGAGGAGTGATTGCAGATTGAACGGACTAATTCCATCCCACTCGGGGGGTTTTAGTTTTGGGTTCTGGGCTGAATTCAGTGATGCAGGTTGATTTCATCAGAGCTGATGTGCGCCGGCGTGCTCGAGGCGCTGAGCTTTGGCTCTTTATCCGAGCCTAATAGGCCCGACCGGCCTGTGAATCTGTCACCCGGCTGCCGCGATGACGCCCCTCCGGAGGGCTAATCTCCGTCGGAACCTTGGGAAACTGGGAGATGACCCCGGAGCCAGCTAGCTGCGCTAACGAGATTTGGGGAAAAGCCGGTGGTGAGTGGAGGTCACATGAACTCCTTTCCCTGCGTGGTTCCCAGATGCAGGGACGTCCAATCAGGTCGCCCGCTCACATCCTGGACGGAGACGCAGCGACAGGGTGGCGGCGGCGGCTGGACTCTCCACCCTGAGCGGTCCGTCGGTGGCCTCCTGATCAGACGTCTACCAGGCCGTACCGCTCCCCGCCTCCATAACATTTACACTCCGGCTTCCCCTCATGGCCCTTCCTGTTCACACGTCTGCACTTGGGTCTCTCTCGGTTTGTCGCCTCGAGGCTGAGAGTTGACTCTGTTCCCGGTTGGTTTTAGAGAAGCTGAACAAACTTTTTAAAAGAAGGAGTCATGTGATGTAAGTTCACATGCTTGACTGAATCAAAAGACTTGAAACTGAACTTTGACTAAAACACCAAAGAGCTCGTGGACTTATATAACTTGTGGCCTTTTAGAGGGATTTATATTCTGCACAAACTGAACTAAAGTGCACTCCAAGGACAGAAATACATGCATATAGATGATCACAGCTTTTTTTCTGTTCCATTTTTTTGGTTACTCTCTCACCTACTGACCTTAAAACAGGGTGTCATCTGCAAAGAAACACAATAAACATTTAAGATTTTGTGGACAGTGACACTTATGCCCCAAATTGGGAGTTATGCCTGCAAAAAAAAATTATAATCAAATTCTAATTCCACACGCTAAAGTATCGAATGTCTTTATTTTGTCTGAGCAGAATTTAAAGATCCACAGATATTCAGTCAAATATCATGTGTAACATAGAAAATATGAGAAAATCTTCATATTTGCACAGTTTCTGCTCCACTAAAGACTAAAAATCTTTGCTATACATCAAAATGAATACAAGTTATGATTCTATTGATTGGCTACTAAATAATTAAGCAATATGGACATTTGCTTGTTAATTATATTTTGCAGTTTACACTTAAATTGGCAAAGGCAAATGTAAATAGTGAATCATCTACGATGGACCTGATATAAGTTAAGAAATGTTGAAAATGCAAGCAGGCGGGTGGCACATGTTTACATGACATATGCAATAATTACATGTAATCTGTGGTTTGACTCTTTTGGAAGAAGGTGAAATTTGGTGTCACCAAAGCAGTTTGGATTAAAATTTACAGGCCTCACTGTTGCAGACAGACCGGTTTTGCAAAGTAGTACAAACAAATTTGTGACTGTAATGGCTTCGTTGCAAAAAATACAAAAGTGAAATTGAATCATATCATTGTGTAGATTAAGAGCTCACTGCTTTGAAAGGTTGAACAAGGATCAATACAAGATGTAATTATCTGTAAGTTGTCCTGTTTGTTGTGTTATTTGATTCTCTCCTATCAGGAGAGTCAAGCAAGAGTCACCAAAAAGCATATTACTGCCACCACCATGCCTGGCAGGAGGTCAAGCACGGTGGTGGCAGCATCATGCTCTGGGGGTGTTTGATGCTTTACACAAAGTAGATTGAACTATTAGGGAGGAGGATTATCTCCACATTCTTCAGGAAAACTTAAAATGATCACCTAGAAGGATGGATCTTAGTGTTTCAACAAGATAGTGACCCTAAACGTACATTAAAAAATGGTAAGGAAATGGTAAAATAAGGCTGGAATTATGATTTTAGACTGGACCCGTTCCCAATTTCCAGACTTAAACCTCCTCAAAAACCTGTGAAGAAACAAGTGTGTGTCAGAAAGCCAACAAATGTAGTTGAACTGCACCAATTCTGTCAAGAGGAGGGTCAAAGATAAACCAGAAGCTTGTGGACGGAAACCAAAAGAACCTAACTGAGGTAAAAACAGTCAAAGGACGTTTAACCACTTAGTAGCTTTTCTGTATGTATATTTCTGACACAGTAGATTTAGTCATATTTCCAGAAGACCTTTAATAAATCTATAAAAGAACCAAAATGCAGGATTGTTTTATGGTGACAAAGAAACTTTTGTTTCAGTGATTTTATCCTAAAAAATTCAGAGTTATTGGAGTCACTGAAAGCTCAAGACTGCCATGATGAACATGGCCTTTACAAGTCTATGTAAACTTTTGTTTCTGACTGTTTGTAGAACAGCTGATGGAAGAGAAATGAGTGAAAACTAAAACAATAAACTGATTTATGCTGTAACAAACAGGCAGAGTTGAAGCAGTGCAACATGTTCTTACAAACTTAAAGTTTGGTTGAGCAGCAGATACTTCGTCCTTGTTGCTCACAAATGGATCCCAGAGCTGTTCCAGTGCAGCACATTTATTTTCTAGCATTTCCCCTCATGTTTGTACGAGTGTTTTTTTTTTTTTGCATTTGGAGCGAGAACAGGCCCATGACACCGGCGCTGTGGAGGGACCCCCATTAACCACAGCTCCCCTCCTCATTATCTCCGTCCTGGTGGTGGGATCGCTCGCATTCAAACAGAATTCGTCAGATTAATTTTGCTTTTTCCCCTCCCTCCCTCTGCCTGCCTTTGAATTGTAAACACAAGGGTTATGCATGCAAATCAACAAATTACTTCCAGCTTCAGTCAATCTGCCTTTTTCCCTTTTTTTTTTTGCTCCCCTTCAGAAAGCCGGCGGGTGCAATCTGTTACCCTGCGACTGTACGGCAGGAAATTGATTTGTAGCTTTTTCATTTTCAGCCATGAAATTAAAAGTTAGAAACTCAATTTCACAAGTGACAAAAAGTGACATTGCTATATATGTGTGGTGGTGGTGGGGTGGGGGGGGTCTGGAGCTCCACAAAGTGTTTTTTTTTTTTGGCTTTTGTAAAAACCAAATCAATTCTGTGCATGAAATTTTACAAGCTGATGTGTTATTTCTGCAGGACACTTGTAGTCTATTCAGAGGCAGAATGAGCCTCCCTCTTTACTTCTTCTTCTTCGTCTTCTTCCAGGCCAGAAGAGCTGCAGGATGATGAGTCACCGACAAAAGCATCAGAAGATAATGAATGAAAGCTTTTAAGGGAAAAAACGTGCAGCAGCGGTTGGGTTTCCATCAGCCTCCTTCAAACTCCTTAACAGCCAGAAGTTGATGCGACTGCGAAGCACTAATGGAAAGAGCAGATTCATCGACTAAATCCTGAGATCCTTCCCCAGTCTGGTCCTCTCCACATCACTCTGCTCTGTTTTTTTAACTGTTAATGGATTTAACATTTTCATAGCCAGAAGTGGACTCAGATTGGTTTCATCACGGATCAGGCTGAACTTGTAAAAACAGCCTCGTCTTCCCTCGATTTGCACACTTTCACTGAACAAAACACTCTGTTCCTCACAAAAAACGCTCATTTCCAACGTTCTTGTGACACTCA